>NW_010557224.1:495-4350 GCF_000687285.1 Phaethon lepturus | reverse complement strand
GACCCGAACTCCCTTTAACGTGCTGTGATTTCTTTCAATTAGGCTTTGAGCGAGGCCTCTGCGGCGTTCGGTAGAGCCAGCCCCGGCACGGTGCCCGGACCAGAAGGAGGTGTTTGGGGATGCTGCTGCATCCCCAACAAGAGCGTCCCTCCACGTCGTATTTTCCCCATGTCCCGTGAAGATAATCCCACCGCTTAAAGGTTGCTCCCGTGTCCCCCCATAGCTCTTCCCTTCGCTTGGGCTGGTGGCTTTGCTACCCCAGCCCACAGGACAGATTTGCCGCATCGTTAGCTAGTTCACCTTCCTAATTTAGAGGAGCGCCAGACCTGCATGGTCCCCCCTGCTCCGTGCAGGAGCAGCCCCGCCGCCAACCGGAGCCGAACCAAACCTGAGCAGCCCTCATCTTCCCATCCCCAGCAAAGCTACCTCGCTTCCCCCTTTCTCCTTGGCGGCTGTCACCTCCTCGGGGACGTACTTGGCCAAGTCGGGGCTTGGTGTCACATCGCTTCCGGCAAGCTGATGGGCTTGTTTTCAGAGATTGTATAGAGCAGAAATCCCTGCACTTCATCTGCAATTACCGGAGCCAAGTCGATGCAGTTGATGGTAATAGGATGGTAACACTGTCTGAATTTGTATTTAACGCCGATTCCAAGGGTCTGTAATTTTCATCAGCACCACATGACTTTTTATAGAACAGAAAAATGTGAGAGCAGTTAATGAGCTGTAATTCTGGAGAGCTTCTGCCTTGATTGGGACTAATTATTTTCTTTATAAAAATAATTAACAATCCACACAACTTACAGAGCGAAAGGCATGTGGCATTAATTAAACCGCGCGGTATTTTCAAGGCACCTTCATCTCCCCTCTCCCAGCACACCCCGAACAGACGGTCGCGTTGCACTGCGGAAAGCCCAGCTGGGCACAAGCTCGCGCGGGGCGAAAAGAGCAGGTCCTGAGCGAGGGGGCTGCATCCAAATCCCACCTCTGCAGCGTCCCGGCCCTGCATGTGCCGTAAAAAGTCCTCGCTGGGGTAGGAAAGGCTGTTTTGGCTGGAATAAGGTGGTGGTTTTCACGTGTGGGCTGTCCGTGATGGGCGCGGAGGGGACGCTGGGGATGGCTCTGCTGTTTTGGCTGTGCTGGCGGGACCCCGGGGGGGCA
This sequence comes from Phaethon lepturus, assembly GCF_000687285.1. Classification (NCBI taxonomy): domain Eukaryota; kingdom Metazoa; phylum Chordata; class Aves; order Phaethontiformes; family Phaethontidae; genus Phaethon; species Phaethon lepturus. The sequence continues at coordinate 3,192 of NW_010557224.1, read as the reverse complement.
CAGGGGTCTGTGCCGGGTGCTGTCGCTTGCCGTGGGGCATCGGGATATCCCAAAATCGAGGCGGTGGCTTTGCACGGACCAAGTCCTTGTTCTCCAGCACTCAGAGATCCCGGGACAAGTCCCAGGCGAACATGCCCCAGCACCGATAGCGCGCGGGTCTGTGCGTGCTTAGACACACACTTACATAATACACAACTGTTGACAAGACTAATTCCTCTATTTTCCTGGAGGTTTTCTGAGAACTAATGAATATATTTGCATAATCTTGATTTTATTTATTAATAATTCTGGATTATCCAAGTGTGAGTAGCACCGGGGCTTTGCCGTTCTAGATTGCCTTTCAGCTGAGGATGGCAAAGCAGTTTACAAATATTAGTTCAGCCTCACAAATCCCAGCAAGCAATAAAATTATTATTACACCCAATTAAAGGTGGATGTGCCGAAAAGTGAAATTGTTCTCTCCAGCCTCTCCCGGCAGGGTCTGCCACGTGGTCCGGGAGCCCAGGGACCCAGCTGCCTCCTCCAGGAGCAGCAAGCCGATAAATATCCTCCTCTTTCTTTTTTGGGATGATTTAAAACAATGTTCAAAGTTGCAGGGTGGTGTGGATGGTTGGGGACGAGACCTGGTAGCGAAGAGGGAGGTTTTTCTGGCTCTGACCCCCAAAACAGCACCGAGCACACCGACACCCACCCTGTGGCAGGGATGGCATGGCCAGACCCACCTCTCCCTCCTTGGAGCGCAGCAGCAGGAGGAAAGGCCCTGTCTTTCCTCCCAAAAACTCTCCTAAACTTAGATCCCCCTCACCAGTCCCTCCTGGGCAGCTGGCAAGACCCCCGAGGTGTTCCCCACAGGACCAGGGGTGTTACGAGGAAGGAGGATTGGAGTCAAACCAAACCCATGAAGCCGCAATTCGGGAAATTTCCCAGCTTGGCTGACGCAGGAGATGCAAAGGGCCCTTTCCGGCCTTAAAAAGCCCCCGGCAGCATGTCGCGGGGGGGTTAAAGCCCGCTCGCCACCTCCCTTCCTGGGCTGGGAACGTTGTAGGCTCGTCTCTCCAGCGGGAGAAATCTGTTGCTTAATTCCTCGCCGCGGGAGCTAAGTGCTGCCCACGCGTCCCCGCGCGGGGACATCTGCTCCTCGCGGCGTCACTGCGCCCTCCCGGCCCCACGTGGTCCGGGCATCGTGGCAGGATGGATGTTTAGCCGACAAGTCCCGAACGGGAGGATGTCCAGGGACCCCGGTCTCACCAGACCCCCGAAGTGCAGCAGAAAGCCTTCATCCTCAGCCGCTCCCAGTCTGGCAGCGGAGCGGCACCGGCGCTGCCCCGCTGGGGCCATGCCCGTGGACACCCGGGTTGGGGACGCCCATTTGGATGCACCCGCGGGTCTGTCCCGGGGCGGGGCGTTGAGCATTTTTTAATGTCGGAGCCGTTCCACGCCGAGCCCTTGGGATTGCCGCTCGTTAGCCGCGGGCAGGCACGCGCCCTGTGCCCCGGCACATGGGGTGCCTCGGGGGGTGGCTTAGTAGTGGGGTGCGGTGACCTGAGCGTCCCTGTCCCCAGCCTGGATGGGTGAGGCGGCCGTCTTCTCCGTGCTCTCCCTGTCAGCCAGAGTCGTTCCCAGGGCAGCTCCGCAGGCGGGCGAGCTGCGAGAACAGGCTGGGGGTTTTTTGGAGTTACCTGAGTGTTGGGACCTCCAGCGTGTTTTCCCCTCTTCTTCCAGTGGCAACTCAAAAAAACGCAAATTGAGGGAGAGGCGGAAAAAGCTTTACGTGAGCGGCAAAGGGAGCATTGCTGCTCCGAGTGGATCTTCTCCAGCCGCCTTCTCCTTGCTGCCTCCAACGTGCCTTATTACTAATTCATTTTTAAAGTGATCTCTCAGCGCTCCCAGGAGCTCCTGGTAACTGTGTGCTTACAATCTCCTGTTTGATTAAAATTTAATGAGCTATGTTATTGGCAAATACGCTATTTCGCTGCCGTTCGCCATGCCAAAACGGCGTGGGGTTTTGGACGAAGGAGGGAACCGGCGCATCGCAGAGAGCACCCGTAATGACCGAGCACCACGGCTGTGGCATCCCGTGGCACAGCCCTGCCATCGCTTGGCAGCACACGGGGTGACCTCATCAAAGAGCAAGTCCAGGCCTGCCAGGAGGATAGTGATCTCCAAAGATCCCAGATTAACCTGTGCAAGGGACCGGAATCTTGTGTGCAAGCACGGCTCCATCCGTGGCAGCCAGCACCGAAGCAAGGCACTGCTGCGGGGGCTTGGCTTGAACCCGGGGTGCTGTGGTGGCACCGGGGACGCTCCCTGGGGCGGGGGGTGTTGGCACTGTGCAGCCTGTTGGACATGAAGCCTTGACATGAAGCCTCCAACCTTGACCACATCGCAGATAGTGGCAAAGCGCTTCTTTTCCGGGACATCCTTCAGCTTGATTTTCTGTTAAACCCCTCCTAAAACGTTAAGCATCATCTCCCGGTGCTCCTCTAGGAGCTTCTGGGTCCCAGCGTTGTGTTGGGAAGTGCTCAACCACAGCTGCTGGGCTTCCTTCCCAGCCCATGGCCCTGACCTTTGCCCAGCTTGGTTTTGCCCTGCGCTGCTCGTGGGTGAGCAATTAATGAGAAATTTGAGCTCAGATCCAGGCTTTTCCCCATCGCAAGCTCTACGAGGGCTGCTTAGGGTTGCCCCCGTGCCTGGCCG
>NW_010557224.1:0-464 GCF_000687285.1 Phaethon lepturus | reverse complement strand
TCTGCCCCGGTCACGGGCCAGCGGCTGCCCCCATGGCTGCTCCAGGCTGCCTGGGGAGGGATGATGGCAGGGACGGCGTCCGGGCGTGCGGTTTGTGGCCAGCTGGGACGAGAGCGGCCGTGGGGCTATGGCAGGGTTTAGCGTAAGCTCTTGGCCCCAGTCCCTCCTCAGACCAGTCCCTGCCACGCCAGGGTCACCCAGGAGCCTGGAGTCCCCCAAAACGTGGCTTGGGGGTGTGCAGGATTGCTGTGCCATGGGTGCAGCATGGCCATGTTGGCACTTTGGGCTGCATTCGTGGGCACCGGGGGACAGCCAAGGCTCCTCCTTTCCTATTCCCCGATTGAGAAGAAAACTGGCTCCTTTACAGGCATGGGAACCTGCAGGGTATTTGTCTAAGGAGGAGGATTTGAGGACAGGAAAGGCACAGGATCGTTCCCCTGTGAGCAAGTATGGCCTGGCAGCGT
>NW_010557223.1:0-4667 GCF_000687285.1 Phaethon lepturus | reverse complement strand
CACAGGTTCCCAACAGCGGGAACACCACCGGCGAGCATTGCGTAACCGGACCCAATGTCTTGTATCACAGGTTTCACACTCACGGAGTACCCACGGGTCACACGTCGCGCAGGCCCCACAGGTGATGGATATCTTCCACTGGGTCGTCATCCCTGCAACGAGACTCAATACCATGATGAGAAACCTTTTGTTGCAGGTCAGGACGCAACCACCGCGATGGAACCCAGCGAATGACCTCCCCCTTTCGTATCGCCGCATAGCCACGACCCCCTGTGATATACTGCCAGCCTGCCTCCCATGCATGTGTTTCTGGGTCCCGCACCAGAACAGGAGGCCCCTCCTCCACCGCCCTGCGAGCCCAATGTTTCTCCACAGCGGCTACCTTATTCTCTCCCCGGGGCCAATGGTTCAAGCTAAGCAGGGCACGCGTTAAAATGTGTGATTGAAAGGTCATAGGGACTTTTTTGCCATTGAGTCCCAGCTCTTCCCCCTCCGCTATGGCGCTGAGACGCTGCTTGAGGATGCAATGGGCTCGTTCCACGATTGCTTGTCCCTGACTATTATAAGGTATGCCGTGTAGTATACATATTTGCCATTTAGCCGCCCATTGCATGGTACTTTGAGCAATGAAAGCAGACCCATTGTCTGTCTTGATACATGTAGGAATGCCTAAAATGCCGATTGCCGTTTCCCAATGTCGTTGCGCCGCCCTCGCGGTTGTCTTGCGGTGTAAGGTGGCAACTATATAGCTACTAGCCGTGTCAATTGTTACGGCCAACCAGCCTTGCGGCGCGAATGGAGCGTACCGTGTGAAGTCTGTTTGCCACACTTGCTGAGGTAGTAGACCGCGGGGATTCACCCCCGCACCCCACAAGGGCGTCTTCTGACAATGTGGACACGTCGCTACTATAGCCCGGGCATCTGTGAGGGAGATGCCACATTCAGTTGCTAAAGCACGAGCACCAATGTGCAGATACGAGTGCAACTCACGAGCTTCTCTAAAGGTGAACACTCTTGTGGCCTGATGGTCGGCCTCTGCATTGCCGTGTTGAAAATATCCTGGCACCTTGCTATGACTGTTAACATGTAATACAGATACCGGTCGCCCATGGTTAATGAGAGCGCTTTCCAACATGGCAGCTATCTCCGTTCCAGCCCAACCAGGAGTCTGCATGGACAGTAGAAGTTTTTGTACATACATAGAGTCAGTAACTATATTTACATGCTCTGCAAAAGGCAACTGTAAGGCCAAGCACACTGCTCGCGCCTCTAAATACTGCACAGATCGTCCCTTGTCATGTTCCATCACCGACTGCCAACCATGGTCTTCTTGCCACACGGCAACAGCACGTGCCGTTCTGGATGAACCGTCAGTGAATACTGTTTGCCCTGGTCTCGGGGTATCATACACTCGCAGCGTTGAGACTGGTCGTAATATCTGGAGTTGTTTCCACCCCTGCAAGGTGGGTCTACACCTGATCCTGCCAGGGTAGCCTTCTAAAGCTAGGGCCACCCTATCTTGCCGACTAAGTTGGGATTCCCATGTCTGGGACTTATATGGGATCCAGATTTTCTCCGGCTCTCGACCGAAAATACGTAAACAGGTCTCTCTTAGTCGCGCAAGCATCACAGCAAGGGCTGACGTAAAAGACAAGTATGCAACACGTGTCTGATTGGAGAAGAGCCACCATAAGGCACTTGGATGCTCTGGATTTCCCTGTCCAATCAACCCCACTGCACCTTCTGCCGTGAGAGCTACATAGCCCTCCAGGTCTTGTTGTGGATTCCATCGGTCAAGTCCTCCTTTTGCTAGGAGCTGACTAATAACTGCTAGAGCTTGTCGGGCTTCAGGAGATAAAGTCCTAGGTTCCCAGGGTTTATTTCCCTTCAAAAGCTCATAAAAAGGAACAAGGGTGGATGTTGGGAGACCTACTATTGGTCTAACCCATTGCAAGGCACCTACTAAAACTTGCACATCATGTAAAGTCTTTATTTCAGGACTTAATTTAATGGGAGCCACTGTTACCTTCAGGGGAGACACGATCAACCCTAGGTAACGACTTTGAGACCCTCTCTGCACTTTGGTTTCCTGGATGTATAACCCTTCCTGATTTAATTGTTGAATTACGGCATGCTCTATTTTATTGACTTGCCCTAGGGTGGGTGCCGCTAGCAAAAGATCATCCATATAATGGTATATCAGTGCCTCAGAGAGCTGCGCCCGAAGAGGTTCTAAAGCAAGATGCACAGCACGTTGACAAATAGTAGGAGAATTTTTCATGCCCTGGGGTAAGACCGTCCACTGATACCGTCGCACAGGGCTCCCTAAGTTTATTGCTGGCAGGGTAAAGGCAAACCGTTCTCGATCCTGCTGTGCCAACGGAATGGAGAAAAAACAATCTTTAATATCTAAGATGACAATAGGCCAATGGACAGGAATAGCAGATGGTATAGGCAAGCCAGGCTGCAAAGGCCCAAAAGGTCGCATCACTGCGTTGATCGCTCGCAAGTCGTGTAGCAGACGAAATTTGCCTGGTTCTTTTTTGGGTATTACAAATATAGGGGCGTTCCATGGACTCAAACTTTCTTCCAGGTGTCCCAAGTCAAGTTCTCTTTTTACTAGAGCATGAGCAGCCTCTAACTTTTGCTTTGATAAGGGCCACTGTTCTACCCATACAGGATCGTTGCTCTCCCAGGCAAGCGGACAAGCATACTGGTCCTGCATCAAGTAAACAGTGGCCCCACCCCTAAATTTGTCAGCTGTAGTCCCAGTTGGCTCAAGGCATCTCGTCCCAATAACGGCTGTGGGATGGCAACAATGTAAGGCTGAATCTGTATTATCAGAGGCCCATTATCAGGATCCAAAACCTCACACTCAATTTCCTCTTGACTTTGTGTCGCTGCCACATGGCCTCCAACCCCAAAGACGGCTTTCGGCGCTGTTGTTGGCCAATGTTCAGGCCATAACTCCTTGGGGATACAAGAGCGATCTGCTCCTGTATCGCACAACATGTGAAGGCGCAAGGCATCTTGGGGACTCCCCACTCTTCTTATCACTACAGTGACACGTGGACGACCCTGCATATCTAAGGCCAGGGCCACCCGCTCGGCTGTTGGGCCAGAGGCTCCGGTTGGGAGCGAGGTTGGGCTTTGGGTGCTTGCCAGGGTGAGGGCCCTCGCTGTACCCGCCCTGGCTGCCCGTTTCCCGCCCGCCTATTAGGGCATTCTCGCTGTCTATGCCCTGATTGGCCACAACCCCAACACCCCGAGGGGGGCGTTCCCCTCCTTATTGGCCCTTGAGGACAACTAGCTCTCACATGACCTTTGCCCCCACATCTAAAGCACGTGGGCCCTTCTTTATTCCCTTGCCGCATCACAGCGGCCATCAACTGCACTAATGCCTGCGATCCTGAGAACATTTCATTCTGTTTGTCCAGAATATGCTTGACCAGCTGTCCAATTGTAGCACCTCGTGGGGCAGTAACCAGGGCCGCCTTAGTTTGCTCGTTACCTTGCTGTTTAATACACTCCACCAATATAGCATTCTTTGCTTCCACTGGCAATCCAGTAGCCTGCTCTAGAGCCACCTGAAGCCTATTGCAAAATTGGGCAAAGGGTTCTGTGATGCCTTGCTTGACCTGCGTCCATGGCTGAGCGGGTTTAACATATTTTAACAGGTCAGAAAACGCTTGCCGTGCTGCTGACGTCACAGCCTGTAACTCTGCAGGCTGCAAATTAGCAGCCTGCTGCTGAGAAGTAAGACCCGCATCAGTGCCTTTCAGTCGCCCCATGGAGGACCGCGCCAGCCGATGCCGTGGGTCATTGGCTGCTTGTGCAAGTGCCCCTTGGAGTCTGCCCACCCAGGCCTCCTTCCAAATCACAGTCTCGGTGGGAGTTAAGATCATTTTTGCCAGGTGCCTACAATCCAGAGGTGTAGCCACTCCTCCCTCTAACAGATTGTCCAACAATGCTTGGGTCAATGGGTGCTCCAGTCCAACCTCGTTTTTATTCTTAATCAACTGAGTAATAACCTTGGGATCCCATGCTCGCCATTCAACCCCAGTCGCTGTAGCTACTACCGGAAACACCTGCTCTTGGCCTGGTCTTACCGAGAGGCCTGATAATAAAACCTCCTTTGCTACTAATTCCCAATTAGGCAACTGAATCACCTCTCTTTTTTCTCCAGTACGTCCCTGTCGGGCTAACAGTTGCTTCTGGTTCTGCACTTCTTCCTCCAGTCTTTGCAAGAGCCTTAACACCTGTTGCATGTCCGCACTCGGTGGTGCACATCCTGGCCCGCCCTGTTTGGATGCTGTCTTTGGCCGCATGCCCAGACCGCCCACATCCTGTTGCTTGTCACCTGCCCCCGGTCCTGTCAGCTTGCCAAACTGTGTGGCAAGCTCATCTACTTCCTCATCCTCCTCCCAATTCCTCTTCAACACTCGCCCAGGCACCCACTCGTCAGCCCCTACAGGAGGGCCCACGGGCCCCAGGTTTACCGCACCGTTTTCCTCTTCCTCTTTTTCGTCTTCTTTCAACGGAGGCAACTCGGGTTCCCCCTGCCGTCGCCTCCGACGTACAGCTTGTAGATCATCCCACGGGTACCCCGGAGGTGAAGTAGGAGGGGCAGACGGATGTACAGGGGGGTCAGAGGGGTCCGGCAAAAC
>NW_010557222.1:1187-2805 GCF_000687285.1 Phaethon lepturus | reverse complement strand
TCCTGCGTGAGATTTGCGGATTTCAGGGAAAAAAAAAAAAACCACAAAACCAAAAAAAACAAAACAACAACAACAACAAATCCCACCAAATCCCGGGAAAGTCGGCCCGGAAAGGAATTGCAAAATCCCCGGGCCGGGATCACCGGGAGGCTGGGCTGGGTTTTCCTGCGTGAGATTTGCGGATTTCAGGGAAAAAAAAAAAAACCACAAAACCAAAAAAAACAAAACAACAACAACAACAAATCCCACCAAATCCCGGGAAAGTCGGCCCGGAAAGGAATTGCAAAATCCCCGGGCCGGGATCACCGGGAGGCTGGGCTGGGTTTGGGGTCGGTTCCCGGCTCTTTCCTGGCACCCACCGTCCAGCAGCCGCTGGGGGGGGGGGTTTTATCTGCAGGAGCTCCGGGAAAAGTCGCTTTGGATTTATTTCCTCGCTGGCAACCGGATCTTTTCCTCCCGGAAAGTGAAACCGTGGGATCAGCGTCCCAGCAAGACGAAACCTGTGTGGACATGGCAGAGCCCGGCTCTCGGTCCGGCCGGGGTTTAGATCCCGTAGGAGCGAGGGAAATGCCGCTCGCTTGACCGGGGAATGTTGTTGGTAACCGGGGCGCTGGGATCGGGGGATCGCTTGGATATACGGACCTCGGCGTCACCTCGCAGGGCATTTCTTCGCCACCTTTTTTGATTTCCCTGAGACACCGGCCAAGCCTTTTCCCCCAGCGCGGGGCGGCCCCGGTGCCGGGCGAGCTTGCCGTATCGCCGCGAGGGTTTTTATTTTTGGGGGGATTGCGTTACGCCGTGTGCCTCCCGTCCCGGGACCCGCCATGGCGTTGAAAGCCAGAGCGCTTTACAACTTCCAGAGTGAAAACAAAGAGGAGATCAGCATCCAGGAGAACGAGGAGCTCGTCATCTTCAGCGAGAACTCCCTGGACGGGTGGTTACAGGGCCAAAACAGCCGCGGGGAGACCGGCCTCTTCCCTGCCTCCTACGTCGAAATCCTCCGCTCCCGGTCAGGCTCCAACTACACGGACTACTCCGGCAGCCCGGCCGGCTCCCCCGGGCACGACTCCTCCTTCTACACAGCTTCCCCCAACCCCGGCATCTCCTACCAGGGCAGTTTTGAGGACGACGACGATGATGATTGGGATGACTGGGACGATGCCTGCACGGTGGTGGAGGAGCCCCGGAGCGCGCCGGGCACCAACGGGCACCCTTCGCCCAGCCTGCAGTACCCGGCGGCGTACGGCCACCACCAACACGCCGGTTACTGTCCCAAGCCGGCGCTGGAGAGGCAGGACAGCATGAGCTCCTCCAAGAGGGGCAGCGTGGTGGGGAGGAACCTCAACCGCTTCTCCTGCTTCGTCCGCTCAGGGGTGGAAGCCTTCATCCTGGGCGATGTGCCCCTGATGTCCAAGATCGCCGAGGTGTACTGCATCGAGATGGGCTCCAAAGGTCCCCAGTGGAGGGCGAACCCCCACCCCTTCATCTGCTCCGTGGAGGACCCGACCAAGCAAACCAAGTTCAAGGGCATCAAGAGCTACATCTCCTACAAGCTGACCCCCAGCAACATCAACTCGCCCGTCTACCGGCGGTACAAGAACTTCGACAGGCTCTCCAA
>NW_010557222.1:597-1068 GCF_000687285.1 Phaethon lepturus | reverse complement strand
CCCCGAGCCACCACACCTCGCCCGTCTACCGGCGGTACAAGCACTTTGACTGGCTCTACAACCGCCTCCTGCACAAGTTCACCGTCATCTCGGTGCCCCACCTGCCCGAGAAGCAGGCCACCGGGCGCTTCGAGGAGGACTTCATCGAGAAGCGCAAGCGGCGGCTGATCCTCTGGATGGACCATATGACCAGCCACCCCGTCCTCTCCCAGTACGAGGGCTTCCAGCACTTCCTCTGCTGCCGTGACGAGAAGCAGTGGAAGCTGGGCAAACGCCGGGCGGAGAAGGATGAGATGGTGGGCGCCAGCTTCCTCCTCACCATCCAGATCCCCACGGAGCACCAGGACCTGCAGGACGTGGAGGACCGCGTGGATGCCTTCAAGGCCTTCAGCAAGAAGATGGACGACAGCGTCCTGCAGCTGACCAACGTGGCCTCGGAGCTGGTGCGCAAGCACGTGGGGGGCTTCCGGA
>NW_010557222.1:0-513 GCF_000687285.1 Phaethon lepturus | reverse complement strand
CCATCAGCCACTCCTTCCACATGGACCCCCCGTACAGCTCGGACGCCCTCAACAACGCCATCTCCCACACGGGCAAGACGTACGAGACCGTGGGGGAGATGTTCGCCGAGCAGCCCAAGAACGACCTGTTCCTCATGCTGGACACTCTCTCTTTGTACCAAGGGCTCCTCTCCAACTTCCCAGACATCATCCACCTTCAGAAAGGTAAGGGTGGCTTCTTCTCCCCTGGTGATGACCTCTCCTGCGTGATGGCCCCACGTGGAGCGGGGTGGGGATGCAACGAGGAAACCCTGTGCTGTGCAGTGATGGGGATGAGGATGGGGATGGGGATGAGGATGGGGACCATTGCCTGTGGCTCTCCCAGGGAGGCAGCATGGTCCCCGCTGGCACGGGGACCCACTCTCCCCCGGAGAGGCTGCTGGGGCTGTTGGGGTCCAGGGTCAGGTTTTGCCCCGAGTGATGCTGTGGACTCCATAACCGCTGCCCGAAGCGCTGGCCGGGGGGGTCAGCGCA
>NW_010557221.1:0-9086 GCF_000687285.1 Phaethon lepturus | reverse complement strand
CAGCACCTCACGGTAACTGCGCCTCGAGAGCGCGCAGGGTGCGGGAGCCGGGCCGCCCGCCGAACCGTTAGAAAAGGCGGGAAAGCGGCCGCGGGGTAGCTGCCACCGGCGACGCCATTTTGAAGAAGCTGAGGTGCCGTACCAAGCCTCGGGGCTTTTTTGTGTCCTTGGCACCTCCCAGGACTCGATCCAAGTCCGTCTCAGTCCAGATCCTGCATGGCGGCCTAAATGCTTCTCCACATATATTTTGTACTCTCTTGCCTTCGTCCCAAGCAGGGTGGTTGTCACCCAGAGGCCTGCAGTCGTCTGTGGGCCTGGTCGGTAATTGGCATGTTCCCCACCCACGGCGAGTGGCATTGTAGCTGTGTAGGACAGGCTTATAGCACAAAACTGGAAGTCCTGCTCTAAAACCAGTCAAAAAGGCAATGCCTTAACATTTTCGTGAACCAATAATCTGAACAGAAAATAAACCAGGTCCACTGAAAAATTGAAAGGATGTTTTATTTTCACCCTTAAATTAGCTAGAATTCCAATTTAATGTGCGCTTCCAAATTTAAAAAAAAGTTTCAATTCAAAATGTGAAAAGGTTATGGTAAGGTTAAGGTAACTCAGCATCTTTTCAACACACTTTTCAGTCGAGATTAATGGGAACTGATCCTTTTAGCGTGACATTTTATTACAAAAGTCAGCTGGAATAGTAATAACAACAACGTCACCAACATTATTTGGTATTACAAGTACCAAGAGATCCCAGTTCTCTTCTGAAATCCCAGTGTCTCGGGTATCTACACTTATCAGTGCGCAATACCTACTGTTACTGTTTAGCTGTGGCAGTAGCATCTCAATGGACAGAATAAGCACATAGCTGCTTAATAAAAACTGTTTCTGAAATGTGAGATGGATGGTGAAGGGGATGAGCTAAGGGGAAATATTTGTAATTTTCTAAGAGGAGCCTCCTGGCAGTCGTACTGAGTTGTATGGAAATAGCTCAGAAACAGCAGCTGGTTTATGTGTGTGCAAAATAATATGGCAAAAGAAGAGATCTACCGGGTCCTTCCCGTTTTCATGGCCCTTGAGGATCAGGAAGTGCTTATGTTATGGACAATGTCAGAAAGAAAGTACCAGAGCTGGAGCCAGGGAAACAGAGTTACAGATTTTTGAGGTAGTCCTATAGTGAAATCTTTATTGCTCAAAATTGTCCTGGGCTTCTGTAGAATAAGATACTGCCTTTTGTTGCTGCATAGCACTGGAGGAGCAAAATTAATGCCATTTACACTTTTAAGGGATCGGGGTGTTATCAGCTACGTAGTATGACAGCATTCCTGTGTGAACACATGGTTTAATTTTTTAATCCAAAGTTTGACTGGACTTGCTCTTTATAGGTGAGGCCTTTCAGATCCTGCATCCCCATCTCTGCCATAAATAAGGAGTCAGAAGTGCAGTATCATACTTTTGTTTTGCTTGTCATTCCACTGATACAATCTTCTTTTGCTTTGCTGACAGTTCAGGTCAAACAGGAATCAAATGCATTAGACATGAGAAATACAGAATTAAACACAGTCCGGAAAGAGAACTCCATGGACCATAAGGTAATAAAGTCCCTAGCCACAGGGATGGGTGGACTTTAATTTGTCAATAATTCATTGGTGTTATGGAGGAGAAGTATCAATAATAAAACGGTACAAAAATACCAGTCGTCTTGCTTTATGGACAAATCGACCTAGCCAGTCCAACACCTTGAATGAGGGGAGACTGACATGCAAACCACGGTCTACACATCTTTACCCTTCAGGCATGCCGAGGTGATGGCAAGATCAAAGAGGCTTTTGAAATGCCAAGTTCTGAGAAAGGAAATTGGGAAATATAACTCCAGAGTTAGCTGGAGGGGGCAGGGATGAGGGTCATGTTAGAAGGTGTTAACCACTGTAGAGAGAAGAGAGACTCTTATCCCAGATGGTGCAGACATTTCATTGTTGAAATACAACTGCGACCAGCCCATGTTATAAGGTAATGAAATCTGTCACAACTTGAACATCAAAAGTGGTCACAGGCTATAAAGGAACGGTGTTTGTGGGAGCGGTAGGAACAAGAAACGTTGGACACTAGAGGCTGTGTCTCTGAGACGCTGTAGTCAAGAGGATCAGAAAGGGGAGGAAGGAAGAGATTGTCTTGCTGACAGCTGCCCGAGGATAGCAGCAGAGGACAAGTAAGATATTGCTTCCTTTGTAATGAATCCAAGATGTACCTCCCTGGCCTGACATTTGCTGAGTAAACTGAGTTACTCACACAAGTCCTTTTGGTCCACTCCAGTTTTCCTATACATTCCTAGTACATTCTGTTTTAATTAGACCAGTTGAGTCCTTGATTGTTTGCAAATTTCATGCAGACTTTTTCTTAGTGGTGCTTCTAAGGAAGAGGAGCTACAGAAAGATGCCTGGAGCCTATCATAGTTAGGATGTTTGGTCAAAGGGGCATGGACTATGGAGACCTCTCTCACAAGAGATGGCACTTGCAGAACTGTGGCAAACACAAAGGAAACACCTGGATGGTCAGATGTATTTCTACTCCTTCATCTTTTTTTCTTCCTCTAGTTTTCTTATATCTTAGGATTTGAGTGTAATGGAAGCCAAATCAGAAAGAGGGATGTCAGTCAGCTTTCATGAAAACCAGTACTGCAAAGTAGAAATGATTTGTGCTAAAACTGTACTTGTACTGAAAAGTGCTGAATACAAACTAATTGTGGGAAAATAGGGGAGAAGAGACTAAAAAGTGCAAGTAATGGAACTAGCCACATCCAGCAGAGTGCAGCATCACCCTAGACGAACAGTTGCATTAGCACGATGGCTGTGAACTGTTTGCTTTCTGATTAAATAATAGGTGTCGTTTGCAAATAAGCAAATCTCCCAGAAAAAGAATGATACCTTTCCATTTATGCATTTTGAATAATACTTAGATGCTCTTAAGTGATTGACTGTATTTTTCAACATAAATGTTTTGGGGATGGAACGTAGGAGAAAGAATCTGGGACTGGAACTGGAAGTAGGACACAGGAAGATCCAGGCCAGACATGTGGGGAGAAGTGAAGGGTTAGCCAAAGACCTAATGGGTTGACTGGTAGCCTGGTGGCGGGGCAGGACACTGAAATCAAATGAACTCACAGGACTGTGAAAACAGTGGGAAAGAGAATAGGATTAGTACCTGGAGTCAGAGACGGGAAAAAAACATGCTGGAAGAGATGAGATAGGAGGGATCAAGAAGGAGCAAGCAGAAAGGGTATTCTGTTAACTACTAAAGCCCATCTCTCTACAGAGGCCTTGGGATGTGTATCTGACACTGTTCTGCTTCCTGCAAAGTCTCTGTGAAATCCCATGTCTGACCTAGTAGGATCAAAACGTGCTATCACTGTCTGTCATTTTGGTAGAAGTCCGCAGGAAGAGGTCTATACTATGGATTTAGAGGTTCCAAACCAACTGCGATACTGTGGAGATAATAATATGCTGCCACATGATAGAACTTCTGGTTTTGAATCTTTTTCTCATTTGCTTTTGTAAAAACCGTAGGACATTGTGGAGGAAATTATTTTGTTAAGAGTCCAATCCAGAAAATCAGGCAATGTTAGCATTAAAATTGGTTTTACCTCATGCCCTGTGAAAAGGCATTATGGTGGGGTCTTGAAGTACATGGCCACCTACTATTTCTGCAGTAGAATTCTGTTTCATTCTCTGTGTGGAAAAAGCTTGTTTTGGGGGTGATCAGGTTTGTACAGTGAAGGAGGGTGCTTTCCCTCTCTTCATACCTCATTTATTGCAGAAGTACAAAGGACATGACACAGAGGTTTATAGAAGAAGAATAGTGTCATGGTTAGAGTCACTGGACAAACTCAGAAGAACAGCACTTTACTTCAGCACCTTTGTACCTTCGTAGGTTCACTGTGATATTTGGGAATTCACTTAGTGAAACTTTTGCTAGTCACTGCTCACTTTTGTTTTCTAGGTGGTGATCATGTTACGCGACGCATGACTGGAGGATCAGTGATCTGCAGTGTGTAGGACTGCCAAAGGCTGCAACTGAAGTTGTACTGTGCTTGAGAAAAGGACTACACCCACCTAAGTACTCTGAAAAGCCATGTCTTAGGAGGCTGAGGCTGGGGAAGGTGGCACTTCTAATCTTAATTTTTGTGTGTCATAACTCCCTGATTTGTTAAACGGTGATGGGATCACTACATAACCCCAGAGAAGTGGTCTAGAAATTAAGTAACATTCTGGTAACACTGAGGTAACAGCAGTGAGGGGTTACGTAGTCCGTCCTGCACACTACAAGAATCAGAACTCCACTTGAAGAGCATACTGATGATGCGTGTTATGTGGGTATAAGATTGCGTATGTATGTTGAAAGGTATGATTTACATCCTGTATGCACATGGGATTCATCTGACCTAACTTCAGTCGTCTAGACTTGCTCCAGCCAGTAGAGATTTTATTCTAAAGTAGGTGCCCATGGCAGGTAGGATGCCGGTCTCTCTGCATTGGCTCGCAGTGTTAGCTGTTTCCTCATGGGAAATGTATATTTAGCTACTAGATATTTTGCATCATGGCTTAAAAAATACAATGATATTTTGCATTGTTAGAGACAACCAACATATTATATTAATGGCAGGTGCAAAATACACAAATACTCAATTTAACAGGTCAGGCAAGAAGAGACCCAGCTCATCTGTGGATTTGATTTCCAAACTGTATTTTCTGACTAAACAATAAAGGCATAAGTAAAATCCATCTTTGATCTCAACACTTGTTTTATTTTAGATTTCTACATTATCTTTCCGAGACCCTTTTTTCCATCTGGTACTTTTCCCTACCCTATTTGTTTAACAGCCTGCTCCATGTACTCTTAATCTGGACTGTAAACTCTGGCCTAAGGGCTCTTTTTTTATGTCCTGCCTCAGTAACACCTAACATCTGAGACACTTTTTGGGTTGGAATCTAAGCACTTCTGTAGAACAGGCAATAAATACTCATAATACCAATATCGTAATGGTTTCCAGTCAAGTAGAAATGAAGCACTATATGCTATACACATGCATAGAGTAGTTAGTGAATTATTCTCAATAAAAGCAAAGTACTTCACTTTTTGATGTTATTAAAGTCAAATCACTATACCAGAGGTAAAGCAGGAGTTATTACTTCAGTTAATGCCGTAAGTCTAAAAACAATTTGTGGTATAAAGAAAGAAAGGAATATAGTTGTATCAAAAGGGACTGATTCTGTTTGGACAAAGCATTACAATGAAAATTCATACTTATAAGACACAGGAGGGAGACGTAAGGGATGAGGATCGCCACTCCACCAGGATGGAAATGAGAATGATGTCCAAAGGATTTACTGAGGGAAGGAACAGCATGGGGGATCGTTCTGTCTTCGAAGGCACTTAGAGCCCACTGCCACAATGGTGGGAGCATACCTGAGGAGGAAGTACGTCTCGTTCAGCCTTTGAAAAGCAACAACAGTGTGTTTAAGAGATTATGTGAGCTGGGGCAAAATGAAGCCGTGCATGGAGGTGATGAGCTGTGTGAGATGCCAATGACGTTGTTTATGACACTGACAGTCTTCTGAAGTCCACTGAGCCAGTTCATTGTTTCTGGGTTCTCTTTGGTAAGAAGTGGCTGACCTCTCTTTAGAGTCTTGCAGTCATACAGCTAGAAGGACGGCAGAGAAAGACCTTTTCTATGTAAAGGCTGAAGAAGGAAGTCTGGCTATTCCTGTAACACCTCCAAGCAGAGAAATGCTGGGAACCACCGTTCCTAGCAGTTCAGCTGATTGCTGAGCCAGACCACCCTGGAATGCCTGTGGCAGAGCATGAGAAATTCCACCCATGTGGGACATTTACCCAGCTGGTTGCCAGAGTCTGTAACAGCTCTTAGTCATCTCAGAGTCAGCTCCTGAAGACAGGGCTCCCTTGGCCTCAGTGCCCTGAGGTCCTCTAGAAGCCATACAGTGCAGCTGAGTGGCCCATTCTTGGCCCATTCCAGAACATTTTGAAACCAAGTATGTTGTAATGCCTGGTGTGAGCTGCTGGGCCCTGTGACAGAGATGCCAAGAAGAAATGCAGTGACAAAAGAAGCCTTTTACTGGAAGCCCTCTGCAGAAGCTCCAGAAATTCCTTCTAGTAACATTTAACCCCAAAAGTCAAGACATATTAATTATCCTTTCTTTCATGCTAGCTTCCAGAGTAAGACCAAGAGCTCATTTCCTGTACAGCTCTGCTGAGTGGCCTAGAGGAACAATTCAGAGCAACCCACTTCCTAGAGGGAAACCACAACGGAGGAGAGGCAATACCCATGCTCTCTCTGCTGGCTGGCTGTGGGATTCACCCTTGTCCAACAAAAGTTTGCAACACTTTGGCCCATCTCAGAACCAGTCTTGTGTGAGAGCTTTGGAAGTGATTAAAGAAGCTCTAGAAGAGCTTTCCTGAGATATACTCCAGTTGCTGAATACGAAGACTCATCTCCACTGTCATGGGATGTGCCACTGATGTCCTGGAGCATGGCTTAATTGCTTCTTTCAGGGGAGCAGAAGGGGAGAAAGGAAGGAGTCAACTAACAGTTATACATGAACCACTTCTTTCCTCTCTTTAGCCCTCTCTCATACACTTGTTAGACACACACGTTCTGGTGCTCTCTTCTCTTGTCTAGCTTCAGCTCCAGCAGTCTCAGGTGTATTTCTGTGCGTTTTTACAATGTTATGCTTTTCCTTAAAACATCGGTGATAGGCTGGAGAGGCTTGATAGGAGCAGGTGGATAAGGTATCTAGTGGACATCCTGTTTTAATAGCACATCCCTTGGCTCAGATATCCCTTGTTCTGAAGTAGGCCTTTTTAGCACAAGGCTGGTCCCACATATTCTCTCTCTTCTTGCCTTAATTAATATCCAGGAAGCTGCTTCTGAGGATAAAGGCAGTGTTGTCAGAGCCTTTCCCACAGCAAGAGGATGCCTCTTCATGTGTCTGATCACCTTGTAAATGAATGCTGCATGAGATGAGATCTTTGCAGAATGAGAATGAGAAGCTTGCTAAGGGGCATGTTGTGAATGGCCAAGGCCAGCAGGTACAAGGTGTGGGGTGGCCCTCCCTACGAGTACTCCATTGTCAACCCCTGATATATGAGGTGCGGTGTCTTTTCAAGACAGCCCAGGCTGTTCTTGATACACTCTCCCAGACCAGCCGAAAGCATGCCTGTTAGTCATGAAGAGCTCTGCAGAGTTTGGGGTAGGGCTGTGCTGCGCAAGCCAAAGAAAATATTGCATATGCAAGTACATTCTGCTTCCTTTGGGTTTTTGCTGTGTCTCTGTGTTTGCACAGAGCTGCAGTGGCCAGAACCAGCATCTGTTTAGAAATGGTGTGGCTGGGGACAGGGATTGATGGTGAAAGAAGACAAGGCCAGACAGAGGCCAACGAGACAGATTGTGTTTGGTGCACACATGCGTGCAAGTTTGGCAATCCAGAAGCATGAGTTGTCTTTGTTTCTGATGCAGCTAACTTCCTAGCAGATTTGGGCCACTTGGCATTGCTATTTGGCTAGCAGGTTCAGAGCAGGGCCACCGGATCAGGATGAAGTGGACGTGACTGAACTGGCATTTACTTTCTACAGGTGATGAGCTGTTTAAACTCACAAACTCAGTGGAGAGCTAGTCAGTACAGGGAATGCACTCTTAAATTAAGAGTAATTCATCAGACCAGCCATAGCATGTGATGCTCAGTTGCCCAAAAAGAGACAACCAAGACTGGCATGTTGAGGCTGGCAGATAACGATACAAGACCTACCTACACAAGATCCTTTTTTCCGGAAAGAGACTTGGAGACCACCACACAGCATCAGAACCTTTGTTTAGGTGATGAGTCCCAGCCGGTGTGTCTAGTTTAGGGTGACTGGATCACTCGCTAAGTGCCAGTGGCTGTCCTGACAAGATTTCCACTGGCTGCAATGAAAACTTAAGCAAACCGGAGCACATGTAGGCACCTACTTGTGGACACCTAAATGTGTCCTGGCTTTGAACTGAATCCCAGCCAGGCTGTCAGTACAGGCCAAGGAACCGGGGAAGCGTAGCCAAAGGGGATGTGAAAATGAGGAGAGTTTTTGCCAGCCGCAGCTCATGCCATTAGGGGTTCCCTCGGGATGGGGTAGGCAGCACACAGTGCAGTCATCCAAAGGAATGAGAAGATACCACACCACTGTTTTAATTCAAGTCACGTATGGCAGCACGGGGACGGTGGAGCAGAGCCATCATGGGAGAAAACACATGTTCATTCACTTTCCAGCCATCTGACCAAATGAGTTCAGATTCCATCCTGTGGACTGTGGGTACCCAGGAAACCAGGGCATGACATCATCTGGCAGAAAGGAGACAGCCACTTGTACAGCCTCTGTAATGCTGCAAGAAACCGTCACTTCTCTACACAGTGGGGAAGCTTCTGTTCTTAAGTAAAAAATCGACCAGTCAGTCACTGCTTACAATGTGCGATTGTCCAAAAGTTGCAAGAAAGTATATGGAAGTTACAGCACTTCAAAAGCTAACTTGGAAAAATTTCTGTCTCCAGATAATTTCATCATTTAATAGTGGTAGAAGATGTGGGCCCACACTGTGGATGCAGGACTTAAAGGAGCAGCGGGGGCCACCAGTCAGTTTGATTTACCAAGGTGGTGATTGCCCCACACCGTACCCCTAACCGGGCTGTTTATTTAAGGCGTTGGCAGGTTTTCCCCTCAGCGTGCGTATGCCAAACCGCAACTAAAAGCTTAGGATTTTACCACGGAAGGAAAGTCTTGAAAGCGATTCATGAATCTACACTAAAAACACTAGAGCTATAATTAAATCAACTCTTAAAGCAGTGTAACTCTTTTTAGGGCTGAAATAGCACTCTTTATTTTAAGCGTTGCTGGAGAAAGAGGAGGGGAGAGGTTGAGTGGAACCCTTAAAGCAAACATTTTCATGTGAAGGTTTGGAAACTCCTTTCAGCGTACTAAACATTCACCAAGGCTTCCTGCAAGCATTGGAGTTTGTCCTTTCGCCGCCAGCTGAGTTTCCCTCTCGT
>NW_010557220.1:0-32052 GCF_000687285.1 Phaethon lepturus | reverse complement strand
TTTAATATATAATATTGTATTATATTTATTATATACAATGAATATTTGTATATTATATTAATATGTAATATGTTTTATTATATTTGTGTTATTTTTTACTGTTGTTGATATTCAGAGGCCACAAATGCAGCACAATGGCAAAAAAAGGAGGACCTGAGGTCCAGAGTAAGAGAAGATGAGTAAGTGGATAGGAGAAAGCAAAGGGAAACAAAGAAAGAGAAAACAGCAGGAGATGGAAAGAGTAGGAAAGTATTTGGTCTCCCTTTAATTCACACCATTCTAAAAGGTGTTCAAGCCCCTGAGGGAACCAGTAAAAGGGATTCATTATAACAGGTATAGCTTGTTAATCTAGCCTTGGAAGATAAATTGATTTTTCTTAAAGAGGAAGGAAAAAAGTGGTTTACAGAAACATATCTCCATGGAATACAATTTACTCATGGAAATTACTGCTTCAGGCTACTCTGTTGGAAAATTGTGCATGGTAGAAAACAATGTTCTGTAAAAAAGACTCTCTTTGCAACTTAGTCTGGTGTAGATAACACTGCAATGGTTGCCTGTGTCAGCCTTCATAATGCAAAGTATGTAATAATCACCAGCTACATTTTTAAGACAATTCTTTTATGACATCATGTAACACAATTATACACAAAATATATGTGTTCCACATATCTGGAGCATTCCTCCACCAAAAAACTGAATACCAGACTTAGAGGAATCTGGGACAGGAATAGTAGTGTCTTTGGATTTTTTTCTTTGCTTATGGGGGCATATGTTTCAGAAAGTGGTGTTCTTCACATATGAAAATCTTAACTATTTGGGTGCTGAGCACTCACTGCTCAGGTCATTCAGGGAAGTTCACCTCCCCTAATTTTAGACACATATATGTAGACACCTAGTCTGAATTAGTTCTGACTCTCACACTAGTCAGTGGAAAGAGACAGGCAGAAATGCTCATTCAGTCCTAAAATTGGTGGCTGAAATACAAGCAATGCCTTTCAGGAGATGCTCTAGTTTCTCCACTGACTATAGAGAGGACTATAAGTATTTTAGATCAGATAATGAACTTCGAGGCAATTAAATGGAGATTAGTCATACCCATAAGGTCACATCCTCCTCAGTCACTGAATTCACTTTGAGGAATTATACAATGACAGAATTGTTTGTTGTAAAAGAACTCCACAAATTTTCCCCAATATTTGATCTGAAAACTTCTGAAGTTTGGATGAGACTCACTGCTTTCAAAATTGGACGCCTTTTGGTTTCCAGCTTAACTATATTTGAGGCCAGTTGATATCTACATGTTCCTGTACTGAAAGTTACATTCTAAAAGTTATTTGGATGCACAAAGATTCAGCTAAACATCCAGTTGGATTTTCTAGACATACATGAATCATTAGGGTTGGAAAAGACCTTTAAGATCATCAAGTCCAACCATCAACACAACACCACCAAGCCCACCAAACCATGTCCTGAAGTGCCACGTCTACGCATTTTTTGAACACTTCCAGTGATGGTGACTCCACCACCTCCCTGGGCAGCCTGTTCCAATGCTTGACCACTCAGTAAAGAAATTTTTCCTAATACGCAGTCTAAACCTGCCCTGGCGCAACTTGAGGCCATTTCCTCTCATCTTATCACTAGTTACTTGGGAGAAGAGACCAATACCCACCTCACCAAAATGGTTTAGTGGGCATGGTGGTGTTAGGTTGGTGGTTGGACTCAGTGATCTTAGAGGTCCTTTCTAACCTTAATGATTCTATTAAAAAAAAAAAAAAACCAACCAAAAAATATATAGTATTTTTTGTTACAAAGTGTCTGCGCTGTACATCAAGCAGCTCCTCCAAGAGACAGCTCCAGGACTAGCACAGTGATGTTTCACCTAGCCTATAAAAATTGGTGCAGGGAGATTCAGGAATATGAGACTGAAGAAGCTATTCGATGTGTGTGTGCATGTGCATGTGTGCACGAACACCTGCTCAAGTTCTACGCAGAAAACAAGGTAAGACTGAATCCTTTATAGCTATGTTCTGATCACTGTGGTTGCCAATGAGAACTTGAATTTACTCTTTTCTTTGCAAAGATACTTAGTCTTAGATGAGTGTTCCTTGATTTTCACCACGACTCTAATAGCATGGTAATCCAAATTAGCATTGCGGAAGGAATATTGTGACAGCTACAATTCATACAATCTCTTTGTTTCCTGAACCACCACTCTAGGTACAGTACTTACTCAATAAACATGTATTAAATAAATATTTATGTACATGCAATGTTCTCCTGACATTTATTCAACAGAAAAACAGGTTTGGAATATAAGGCCATAAGTATAGTTCAGTTATAGGAAAAACAGACATAGAAATGAAGAGGAATATAAAACTACATAGGACCAGGCAATGGTAACTAAGGGTAGTCCCTCTCTCAACAACAGTAATTTTCTGCCTGTGATAATAAGGACTAACCTCTGTCATTAAAACTGAAAGGAAAAGTATGCACAACCTCAAAGTTGCAGTCTGTGTGCAAAAAGACCTCTTACCGTAGAGTTCCTTAAGGTTAACTAGGTATTGCTATTTTCAGTTATTATTTAAGTAAATACAGTAAACCTGACACTGCTCAGCTATCTGACATAACTGGTGTTCATGTTAGGTGTCATGCTGCTTATATGTGTAAACCTCATGATCTAATCTAATCTCTTGTACTTGGAATTCTTTTTGCTGGAGTTATATTATTTTTTTGACAGCTTTGTCATTTTCTCAGCTAATGCTAGCCAAATGCCCTAACTCATGTTGTCACAGTCTCATTTTAAAGTTGTTGTTGTTGTTGTTGTTTGAGTTCTAACCTTCCTATTTCCTCTGGTACAAAGGAATATAAACCTCCTACCCCTACTCCCAGGACCTTCTGGAGCCCCCAGGCAGTGAAGGCAGCTGCCTACAGCAGCAACATTCAAGGAGAGGCAAAACAACAGAGTAGTAACAATGACATGTAAAGGACAGCACAATCCAAGCAATGGCAACTGTCAAAGAGAGCAGAAATATATAAGCTGTTGTGCAGAGGCAGGAAAAATCCACCTGTGCACATAGGACATGCTTTTTCCTTGTACTAGTTTTCCTAGCTCTGGTATTGCCGCCCTTCCTCACCTCCCTAGTCAGTCTGTCAGAGAGAGGGAAGGGATTCACAAGAACCAAGTGACAACATCTAGTTCTTCCCTGTATTTGATGCCTTTTCATTTAACAAAGTCCTTTTTACTAACACACACTATTAATCAGACATGTCCATGAAATGGGTTTCTATAGCTACCTATTTTTAACACTTTATTTTGGCTGCCTTCACCACGTATCTGGCTTAGAAAAAATGAAGATCAAATTGTTCATCATCTTCTGAACATAGCTCGAGTGGGATAAAGGTCATGTTTTGAACCACTTAAAGCAATGTGAGGTTTGGTCCAAGCCTTCAATTTCAAACCTGAACCAGCTGCTAAAGACAGATCCCTAAAGGTCAAAATAGTTGTGAAAAGTACATGCAATACTGAACTTTTCAGATAATGTCTCTCTAAATGGGTAGTGAGGAATGACAAACAAATGGATGACTTTTCCGTAGTGCTATTGTCCTAATGCAGGTAGCATCTGAGGCATTCAAGAGATATGGTACTTTCAGAAGTTGACCCCACTTCTGCCTGATCCTGAGTACCTAAACAAGATCATGGAGACATTTTGTTGCACCTGTGAGCACAAGTATCTAAAGATAATGATAATGAAGCTTACTGCCCATTCCACAGAGCCAAGTCCCATTTGTCAAAGCACTTAACTAGTCTACTGATTAATGCTTCAGAGAAGTAGTTCCCTGATATTTTAGGTGCGTTAGATAACCCTTATTCCACCCACCTTTGAACACAATGTCCAAAGTGATTGATAATTAATTAGAAAAGGGAGAGGGAAGTAGAAAATGGAGAGAGGGAAATTTTTTAACTTCAGCTCCTTCACAATTTGAATGCAGATCTATCCATGGATCAAAACTGGTGATTTCTTAAAATAAAAAAAAAAAATCAAAAACCTTATTGAGCAGAAAAAACATTGTAACCATGCCTCCCTTTCTCTCAGGAGAATCAGAAATGTATTGACTGAAATATTTCTCTCTTTCTCAAGGATATCATGGACAAGAATCTTCATTGCTTTTTAGTTAAGTAACCTAAGTCCGTCAAGGATCACAAACCAAAAAACTGTCCTTTGAAATCTTTTAGGAATTTGATTTTGCTGTATGATAGACAACAAGGCATGATGAGAACAGCAACACCTAAGAGCTCATTGCACCATCAGGAAAGGGGTTAATGTATGTGCAGAGTGAGATTTAAAGTGGCTTCAGCTGAGTCTACTTACCACTCCCCTCCAAAGACTGGCTTTTAATGCTTTTTGAAGATAATTTTTGCTCAGCTTTAGTTGTAGCTTTGCTCAGCTTTGTAAGACACTTAAGCAATTAGAGCTAATGTGCTTGCTTTCTTTGGAAGTACGTTGCTGTTAGTATTTGCAAGAGCCTCTATGCACTTAACTCTTATTCTCTTGAAAATCCCAGTGGGTACATGTCTACATATTTTCATACTTAGATAATTATGTGAACCTGCATCATAACTGAATTTTTCTAAGTTGAGGGAACTTGCTGTTCCTAAGCTGAAGGAACTGGGCAGACTATAAGTATCAAGTGCTCAGCTTGAATCATTAATTGTTTTTATTAGTTATCTAGTTGTGATCCTCCTATTCTTTTCTGTCTTCTAGCTTAAGATTTAAAAATTCCTAAGCGACTATTGCTGATTTAGAGAAAACTGGACTAGTTTGTTACTCATGATCCTTAAGAAGATTTCACTGTGGATTACCAGGAAAGCTTTGATGTTATGTGTATATGTTTATGTAAGTGACAGTTATACAGAGGTAATTTGTAAGTCCCTACAATAGTTTTTCATCTGACTGAAAAGACCTTTGCAAGTTCTGGTCATTACAAATACTGATTCAGGAGCCAAGTAAGCATCTTGTACTTAAATTAAGCTAATTTTCATGGTCTAGCATCTAAGAGGCTCTTCTGTGTGACCCAGAAAAAAACTCTTCCAACATTTAAGAGTAACAGAAAGGGATCACGTAAAGAGCAGTTATTGATCCTGATGCGCCAATGTAGGGTAACTTGGGCTGGATTTCAAAAGCATCTTCATTGTGTTTAAAGCTAACTGGCTTACTGAGATCTTGAGAGCATTACAAATGATAAACACTCTATGAAAGAGTTTTAATTGACGTATTCTGTTACTTAAACATACTCAAAAGTGATCATGACATAGTTTCTAAGAGATATTTTGTAACTGGACCACTCTTTTCAGTGTTGTTAAAAATGTGATGTACAGCTGCTACTATCTGTCTCAACTTTGGCTGAGGAAACTGTAGGTTTAGCCTTAAATATTTTGAGTTGAGGTGATGACAAACTGGGCAGCCTTATGTTTCTGTGGCAGTTGTTAATGCCTATGAATATGTTGTGTTATGAAGTTTAGTGGTAAATTCTGCATGAGTTTTGTTAAATACTTGAGTCAATGTCTTAGTTTTGATTTTCTTTTCCACATAAAATCCCATGTATTTGCTTTTTATCAGCTAAATTTCCACTCATTCCTGTGACTAAAATGTTTCCGTTATGGAAATATACTATCGTTTTCATAATTCTGGTGGCATTAACATCACTTTTTGTGAAAATTATTTCAGAAAGCAACTTGAAAGTGATGACTCCTCTAAACAATTATTTTTACAGAATTGTGAAATAAATTTATTGTAAGAATTTCTTTGGTTGTCTGATGATAGCAATTAAGTCAATATGAGTCACATGAGGAAAAAAAATAGTTTCTAATTCTCAAGGATAATAGTCTGAAATTCTGGAGAGAGCCTTTTCCCCACTTGGCATGTAGTAATATTTATAATAGTTTTGGATCAGTAGGCTTAAAAAGTTTTTAAAGAGCTGGCCCAGGATCTTGATAATTATAAATTTTGATTCTTGAGTAAGTCTTAGAAGAAAAGCAAGTTCCAAAGATTTGGAAGAAAAACAATGTATGTTGTGACAATTATTAGAAAGTGTAAGCAGAAATTATCCACCTAATGATAGGTCTGTCAGTCTGATTTTGTTCCCCAAAATATAATAGAACAGTTCAAGCTAGGCTTAGTTAATGAAAAAGGTCAGCAGTTTAGTCAATGTGGTTCATCAAAAAAAAAAAAAAAAAAGGGAAAATTACAAGTTTTTATTATACCGGTAGATGGCAATGTAATATATTTCATTTTCTGGAAGGCATTCTATTAAGCTAAATTAGACTACAAAATAAATACTGTAGATATTAAATTCATTAAACTTGATGGACTCACTGTTATATTTTGTGATATATCAATACGAAATTATCTCTGGAAAGGTGTGTTTCTAACAATCTTGAGCAGGGACTGGATCTTGGTCTTAATGAAATTAACACTTTCATCTGTGAATTGGTAGAAAACGTATAACCATTACTAAATAGATTGTGCAGGTGAATTCAATGGTGTAGTGAATCGCTAACAACGAGTGAGCTAGACTCTCTCTGAAAGCAAGCTAAAAATATGCATTTAAAGTGGCCAAATGAGAATTCATCTATCTGACAATGAAGAAAATAACCCATACTTGTAGATGTGGCAAGTCTAAGAAATGATCTGGGGTTTACAGAGGATAATCAAATAAACATGAGCTTTCAGAACAGCACTGTCACTAGTAGGGGTAACACACTGTGTTCGAGTAACTGGGGTCTTGTAGCGCAGCCGTGAGAAACAGCTCGGCTGATACTAGGGTAACATAACAATGAAAAGGAGTATGGAGAGGAGATGGATAAATTGGACTCATCCTGAAAAAAAATAACCTGAATCACGACTGGTACACTGGTGTGCTGAAACACATTGCTCATGCACCAGCGAGGACCCCAACACCAACCAGCCTTCGTGAAACCTCTCAGCCACCTCCTCTCCCTCCCCCCGTGTCGGGGAGCATGGATGCCCCTCCTGGTCCTGCCAGGATGGGGTGGGCTCCTTGGGGAGCCTCTGCCCAGCCTGGCAGGAGCCTGACGATGAGTTCGCCTGGAGGCTGAGCCAGGACTGCGGGAACAGCTGTCGCAGCTGGCGGGCCGCCTCTGCCTTGCATGGACAAAAGATGCATTGCTCTCCCTCTGCCAAACTTTCTCCTTCTTCCTCTGCAGATTTGTTCGTTTCCAAAACGAATGCCATGGGCATTTTCTGAAGCTGTGCTTTTACAGCAATTCTTCCTCTGCAGATTTGTTCGTTTCCAAAACAAGGCATGGGCATTTTCTGAAGCTGTGCTTTTACAGCAATTGTTTCTGAAACTATTTCAATTGTACTTTTCATACGCGGCCCATTTGTTTCTGAAACTATTTCAATTGTACTTTTCCTACGCGACCAAAGTACATTAAAGATACCGCTTTTTGGTTACTTTTCCAGAAAAGGGGATAGAAGTAGAAAGGTTATAATATCTTTGTTTTTAGCAGTGATGTGGTTGCAACACAGTCCCTGAGCTCAGTTTCTGGCAGTCGCAGTGCAAAGAATACTGCTACATTGGTGAAAACATAGAATCATAAAATAGTTTGGGTTGGAAGGGACTTTTAAAGGCCATCTAGTCCAACCCCACTGCAATGAGCAGCGACATCTTCAACTAGATCAGGTGGCTCAGAGACACATCAAACCTGGCCTTGAATGGTTCCAAGCATGGGGGGCATCTACCACCTCTCTGGGCAACCTCTGCCAGTGTTTCACCACCCTCATTGTCAAAAATTTCTTCCTTAGATCTAGTCTGAATCTACTATCTTGTAGTTTAAAACCATTACCCCTCGTCCTGTCGCTACAGGGCCTGCTAAAAATTTTGTCCTCATCTTTCTTATAAGCCCCCTTTAAGTACCGGAAGGCTGCAATAAGGTCTCCCTGGAGCCTTCTCTTCTCCAGGCTGCACAACCCCAACTCTCTCAGCCTGTCCTCAGAGGAGAGGTGTTCCAGCCCTCTGATCATTTTGGTGGCCCTCCTCTGGACCTGCTCCAACAGGTCCATGTCTTTCCTGTGCTGAGGGCTCCAGAGCTCGATGCAGGACTCCAGGTGGGGTCTCACCAGAGTGGGATGGTGGTGCAGGAGATCCTCAAGGATGATTAAAGGACTGGAAAACAAGCATTTTTGTCAAGGATTAAGAAGAGATGTAGTTTGGACATGTAATATTGTCACAGAGTAAAATTATCTATAGGCATTTGACAATAATGTCTTAAAAATATTTTTGCCAATAAACATTTGTAACAGCAGAACAAGGAATAGCAAAGCTTGGTGACTGGGTGAAGGAGAAACTAGAGAAATTCAGAAATGTGCAAAAATCAAGGAATCAAAGAATTTCTCAACAGTTGTCTATTTTTCATCGCTGAAAATGTTCAAATCAAGATAATTTCTCCATAAAAGATATGTGTTTCAATTCAAACTATATTAGTTGCAGTATATGCATTTGGTTTCATCTTATAGAAAGTAACCTTATACTGTGGCTTTCTCAGCTAAGTCAATAAGACTTTCAAAGTATCTAAACTATTATTGGTTAGGGTCTATTTAGAAAGTTCACCCCATTACAGAAGGAAGGATGGAACCAAATAAAATGTGTTTCATCTTCTAATTTATATACTATATATTTGTAGCCTAACTTTTGTCTTTATACCTACAGCTCTATGATAGCACCTTGTTCTTGCACAGTACTTGACAGTGAAAGCACTGATGTCTGACCCATTTAGACCCACTAAACACTCCTCTGCAGGCACTAGGTGACTGTTCAATCTAATCTATTGAATGACTCATTTGGCACAACTGATGGATATAAACTGCATTGATAAACCACCCACTTGCACAATAGTCATCATTATTCTGAAGTCATACTGGCCAATTCATTAATTTGTATCTTTATAAATATATAGTAAATATATCTTTATTTTAAATATACTTGGGCATTATTCTTATCATTGGAGGTCACATCAGTTCAGAAAGCTAAATCCTATTTTCAAAAGTTGTTTGCACTCTGAACCTCAAAGGAATTTATGTTTCTAACAATCATTAATATGACAGAGA
Source organism: Phaethon lepturus (assembly GCF_000687285.1). NCBI lineage: Eukaryota > Metazoa > Chordata > Aves > Phaethontiformes > Phaethontidae > Phaethon > Phaethon lepturus. The sequence goes on along the minus strand of NW_010557220.1, from coordinate 22,924 downwards.
TGTAATTATGTAGGGGTAATTATGACTACTTAGTAAATTAATTGCCATACATCACTGTTGAAAATAGGACTTGGCCATCTGAATCACTCAGGCAACACCAGATATATAGAAACCGTGATATTAAATTCTGTTCTGCCGCAATCTGAACCCAGTGAATTGCACCAAGTGCCAAACTGTACGGAGTTGGATTCCTTTGTGAACATGAGTGGGCTGAGGGTTCTTTGCTTAATCACCAGTATGACACCACCCACTTCTTTCCATTCCACCTTAGGGGGATGCCAGCCTTCTCAGACCGAGCCAGTCTTCGCTTTCTTATTTGTGCACGACACTACGGAATGCTCCATAAAATTGTTATTTCCACTAATTTTTATTTTTGTGCCAAAGACACAATTTCTCTTTGCAAAAGCATGAATATTTCCTGATCAAACCTTAGCCCAAACACTGGTAACTCTAAATGGAAGATTAACCTGAATAAAATGTTCAAGCGAGTTTTTTTAGTATTAATAACTCATGTTTTACTTTTAATCCTTAGATCATCAGTGCTTTATTTAGCTGAGGTCATGGCAAAATGCACAATCATACTATAAGGGAAATATATGTAATCACAACAGAAAACACCACCTCACTTAGGAACTAATATCCAGCCCTACATTCCAATGGAAGATTGCTGAAAAAAACAATGCCAAATGGCATGTAAGAGAAAAGGAAACACATTTTGCTACTATTTTCTTTCAAGAATATTTGGCTAAGCAGAAAAAGCTTGTAAGTGTCAGTGACAGGAAAAGTCTATAACCCAGATAACTGGTTAATCTCAGTTTGGATTTCCTTTGCTTTGAAAATTTCGTGACAGAAATACTAGGCAAAGTGGCTGAAACCTTTTCCACAGGAAGATCTTTTTCAACAGAAAATTCAAATTGAAGACAGTTGCAACATTTTTATGGATTAATGTTAGTTTCAGTAAATTTATTTCTAGGGAAAAAAATAGATGAAAACATAGTAAATTTGATGCCGTGATTCTTTTCTAAGCAAAAAATTTAAAATATATTACATAAAGGATGTCTTATTTATAATTTACTTTTATTTTCATTTTTAATAAATGTTTACTAAAGCTTGAAATGTTAGTAATGAGACTTTTTCTAGTATCTTTTTTAGCTATCAATCTATAAAATAAGTCATTTGATATTTATCTCAAATTCTTTTTTTACACTGTTCAGATCTAAAGTAGAGTCAGAAATATCTTCTGTTCTTTTTTTTCTCCTTTTAAATTCCCTTAGTTTGCAGACTTATTTTTAAGAAAGAAGTTTTTGTCTAAAAGAAGACCGGGAATTTGCCTACTCTCTCTTCCAGAAGTTAGCTTCTTTCTTTTTCATCATGGAAACATCCTTGTCATTGATATCTTCATTAGATCCAGCATTAAAAGACATATTTCCTGGTAGGAAAATAAAGAAAAGAAACAAATAAAAAAGTTCTGTTACCACCAATTGTATTGCTACCATTCTTACAAATGCTTCCGGAGAGAGAATAACCTTGCCAAAAGAGAAACAGTTGTGCTGGTGGTTTTAAATCTTGTGGATTTAAACTGTCACCATCACCTTACAGAAGGCATTGTGGGTCTCGAAGGCTCTCTGGTAAAGCAACTATCCAGAGAACAGAGAAAGTAAACGGTTATTCATGTGGGGTTGTGCATAGCTCCACTGCGTAGAGAAACTCAGCAGGCTCAGGTAACCTGACAGTGTTTCTGTCCTTGTTTCCATGAACTTCCATCCAGGTTTTGGGAATCAGAGTTTGTAGGGAGGCCACTCAGTCCAGTGATGATGTTTTGGCATGATATGATTAATCATTACTGGTGGCCTGAGGCTGACGGCTCCCTTACTGCAAAATTTTTAAGGCTTCAGAAGTTTTGTGCATTCCACATCATCGTGCAAGTAAAGCCTTCAGAAGATTTACAAAAACAGAGTTGTAGCGATGACTGCATTTGCAATCAAAAAGCTCCCCTTTTTCATGCAAGTTTTCTTCTTTCCCCTGAGAATAGACCAGAGGTTGTATGATGAACTGCAAAGAACTTTTCCATTGAATATGGTACCAAAAGCAGCATCTCTGAAGACATTTTGGTTTCGAAGGAATGCTATTTTATGATAAAAATAAAAAATTCTGAAAGTGTTTTGCCTGTTTACTTGGTGAACTACACAATAGCCAAGGTGCTTTGGCAACACAGAGCCCTAGATATGTCATAACTGCAATTAGCTAAAACATAGTAACATTTGTGAAATTTGGCTCCAAGATTATGTTTGCAATGACTTCATAGGTAGAACAGTATCAAATACATCCCTCTTTTTGGACTACCAGCAGTATTCGAGCCTGGCTGTCATACAGTTCATTTTCAAAATGCTCAGAGGTAAAAACCTCAGATGGGATCCCCCAAACTCTCAGTTTGGAGATACTCGTATTCACCCAAAAATACTTTATTACAGCCGTTAGATTTGCCCTGTGTTCCTTCCTCATTTTCCGTCCTCGCTGTGAATAGCCTGCTTTGGCTGGGGGTGGCCGACAAATAAACACGAAGCGGGTTTGTGGTCCAGAGAGCCAGGTTGTTCTCCCATTGCTCCTAGGACAGCACCCATGAACAAAACCAGCTTTTGCGAGAAGTCCCATATATTTACCATTTCGGATTACACTGCTGCAAGTTGAATTCCTAAGATGAAAGGTGGTGAAGACTTCAACAGGCCAATTTTCAACAGTGTGACATCTTATAAGCTCATTAACCCATGCTTCAAGATCTCCATACTTTGCTCTTTGCTTTTGGAATGGATATTTTATTTATATTGTTTTTTTTTCTTATGCAAAAAATAAATAAAAAACAATAAATAAATAATAAAACAAAACCCACGGGGTTTGCCTGTGTAAAGCATTTATTCCTGGCACTTGTTTACCTTCGATATTGCCACAACTGAGATCAGAAAAGACACATGCCTCTTTCAGATTAGAAGGGGCTGCCTGTAGTTCATCTCTGATAAGATCCTGCTTTTGGAAGCTGTTCTCAGTTAGGTGCCCAAAGTACTGGGTGTATTAAGTCTTCAGATATGCTGCTGGGTCTACCTTGTCTTCCTTGCCCGAAGGACACTAGGATGAAATGCTTAAGTCAGTAATGTGGATGGGAATGACTCTTACATTTTTGTACTTGTTTTACTGCTGAGGTCTTGGCCTCAGCAAGTCAACTGCTGAGTTTATGACGTACAAGTTATAAGACTTGGTCAGAGATGTCCAAACTCTGGGACATATTATTTTATATGTTGGGTTTGGGGTTTTTTTAGGACTTAATAAATAAATTCAATATTATGTTTTATAAACACATTTTACAAATAAAAATTGTTCACTGGTTTGTTGGGGGGGGGCGGACATTTTTTGGTTTTAGCTGGTGAGTGCCCATTGAGATCAGTGGGAGTACATAGGAGCAGAACAAGATTGTCACCCAAACAGAAACTGGGATTTTACCCTTTGTAGTCCCTATCATTCCACTACCATGCACAGATCATTTTGAAAATCATTTAAAAATTAAATGGTGGACTGGGAATGAAAGTTTAATACCCAGTAAGAAACCTGACTCTATGAGGAAACAGAAAGCTAACTATGTGGAGGATGTAAGTATGACTTAAAGTCTTTGCCAATAAAAAAATATCAGCCAAATCCAGATAAGGTGTACCTCATTTATCCACATCATGAATTTTTTTAAGTAATATGAGTGGATAGTCAATCTTAGCGCATATACACATTCAAAATTAACAGATATATTCTTAGACTGTTGAATATATCTGGCAACATACATATACTAATTTGTAGTAATAATTTGGTAAACTGGTAAAATTTAATTTAATTTTAGGAAATTTTTTTTAGGAAATTAATTTAATTTCCTTTAAAAGGAAGAAATCTGCAAATGTATTTAGATTGCTTTTGTCAGAACAAGGCAACTTCAGAGAAGCTAGATCTTTCACCAAGTGAAAAGTAAATTTGTTCTGAAATTTCTGCTTTCACAGAAACAAAATGAATGCCTGCTGACTAAAAACTCTTGCTTCAGATATACTTTTTTTTTTCCCCCATCCTATGTAATGTCATTACCACAATCTTTTCTATTGCACTGGTAAAATCTTAATAGTAAATTGATGATTTTCCATGCTATTCTGAACAACTATAAAAGAATGTGTGATCAACCTTTGTACTTAATTGATCAGAAATTCATAACACAATTAGATTTTAATTAGTTCTTTCAATAGTCTATTTCTGAAATTTGTTACAGATAATCAGTCGCTATACTAATGTAGCCCAGCAATAATTAACATTCAGCTTCCTGGCACTAATCGCCGGAACTGTGGCTCGCTTCCTAGCATTTAGGGCAGCCCTTGGAAATAATGTGATAAAGCACTCAAGAGCGTTCAACCAATTAGCGTGCTTGGATGAGTGAGCTTTCCAAGCCATCTGATGTTAAAAGTGGGTGCCCCACGCTGTGGAATATTGTCTCTGCTGAATGTACATTAAATGGTGGGAATGGAGAAGAAAACTGTAATAGGAATGGATTAATCCAAAAGGAAATCCTGCTGGTCAGCCAAAGAAAATGGATGTTATTAAAAAAAAAATAAAAATAGAAATATGTGGGAGAAAGGGGTCGAGTTGTAGGTGTGAATTTTTCTTACCATTCGAAATGCCAGGTTTGCATAATATTAACAAATATGCAACAAGTAGACACTATGATTAGGTTACAATCAGTATTAATCTTTTAGAATGTTTTGTGGAACTAAGACTTTTTAAAAAATTTCTTAATTTATACAGTGACACAGTGTTACCTTTGTGCAGTGGATAGAATGAGAATTACACTCTCTGTCTTGTTTTGCTTACGATTTAAGAGGTTCAGAAGTTTCTAAATGTCATGTTCTTCTGAAAATGTGTTATTAAAGATACATATATCATTCAAAAAACATCACATATGTTCTAGGAAAAACTTTCAACATGTTCACAAGATCTAAACACAACTGAAAATTCCTGTTGGTTAATACATGCCACTAAATAGACAAATAGAGCAACCGTTTTCGTGTGTTAGTTAAATTTGCATACAGTACTTTTAAAAAAATCTGTTATTCAAAGTCATGCTGTTAAGCAGAACCTGCAAATAATGACCTGCTTATTCTCAGGCAGATTTTATCTAATGTGACCACGTAAGTGTCTGATTTATACATTTGCATATTTTTAAGCAGTGACACTGTTGGCAAAAAATGATACGGTAAGATACTTCATTATTCTACCCAGTTTATAATCTAATAATAACACAGTGCTCACTAGAAAAATCTAGACAAAAATGTTATTTTATGTTTTTTTCTAAAGTACTTGAAAATCATTAATAGAGGGATATTAGATCCATAGTATGTTAATAAGCGATTTTTATCTAGAGGATAAACCAAATTTATTTATGTCTATGCTTTCTATTTTTTGCTTAAAAGTAGTAAGATGTATGCAACTGTGAACAGCTTGAACATGAAAATGCTGTGTGAAATACCTGTGCAATGATACATTTTACGTGTGTAAAAAATGTTGACTTCTTAACTTTTTCTAATATTTCCAACTCTTCCTGCTAATTTATATGACTGGCGAGAGTCTTCCATAGTTCCTTTAGGAATTTGGAGAACTTAGGGTCAAAAGGGATAGGAATGTGTAAAAGATTAAAGCACATTAATGGGTGTCACTGCTTTACATTTACGTGGTCCTGTGCTGCTGAACTGCCACCCAGCTAGACATCATTAAGTTATGGGTCTGTATGGCCACATTCATCTTACTGCATCCAGAATAGCCTCCCATCTCCCAGTTCCAGTCATATTTCTTGGCTTCATCCTGTGTTGGAGCAAGATCTGGGTGTCATTAAGTCCCACCTGTACTCACACGCCTTCGTTTTCATGCAAACATCATGTGAGTACGCACGAGGGACAGAAGCCGCTGCAGAACATCTTGAAAATTACATCTAAACACAGCCTATGTGCCCAGCTGTGGAGAGGCTGGTTTTTTCTCTATGTTGAGAAGAAACATAAACCTGGAGGAAAAGGCAGGGGCAGACCTGAGCGCTCCCAGCACACATCGAGTGAAAAGTGTGATGATCTCTCTCATACTGCTGTGGTCAAAAAGCCCCAATATGCTTTCTGTGTTTTCAGTCAACCAGTGAAGTAGCATTAGTTGCTGTGACCAGCAGTGTTTCTTCCAGTCTTTCTGCCCTGAATCAACATCTGAATTTCAGAGACCCTCTATAAGCTGCTCAAGTGCCTGTCAGACTGCCCACGTCTTGTGGGAATCGCACCGTACGTAAGCCCCGAATGCCTCTGTTGTACCCAATTGCAGGCACGAGCCCGAGTACTCGTAGCGCTCACTGTGACTGTTGTGCCCACAACTGAATCGAACTAGCTTCACATTTTCCTTTAAAGAAAAAGGTAAAGTAGATGTGGAAGAAATGACTGTAAGGAGCGAGGAAGTGAGATGACTACATACAGCTCTTTCAATAGGTCTTGCACTTTCAGAGGAAAGCTTAGTGATGGAGAAGGTCACTTTCAGCTCCTAAAGACTTTGCTGGCTGCTGTGAAGCACAGTAGAGGTTAAAATGTCAAGGAGCTCCCTGAGATGTAGGAGATCCGGGAATATTTGCAGAACATTTCTTCTGTCCTGATATCAAACCTCTCAAGAAGATATCATACAACAAAAGGTAGGCAGCCATGTGGAGAAGTATGTAAAAAAAACCCAGAACCTCCTTCCAAGAATTTAGAACAAACACATTAGGAGATGTTTAAAGCTAAAGTTTTCTTGGGTAATTCTAGCTTCCTGAAAGATGCTGCAATTGATCACACACCTCTTCATCAAAGGAATCCGAAACAGGATGCCTAACCTGAGGCTTCTGGCCCAGTCCTCCCGCCTTCATTGTGATCCATGTGGCAAGTCTTCTTCTGCATCTGATAAGAGAACTGAATGGTCTAAGGCATATATTCTCTTTCCTGAGCCTTTTCTGTGCTCACAGTCAGTCCTGCGGACCACAGGGGGTAGGTGATACGAGGTTTCCTTAGCTCCTAACATTGTTTTGATTAATTTCTGTCCCTCGCGTGTACTTGTGCAAAAAAGAAACACATGGGTCTGCTTTCCTACTTTAATCATCCAGTTCAAGGCATCTCTTTGATCAGCATCACAAATCACAGTACATTGCATATTCTACAGCAAATAAGTGCAGGGTGTGCTGTAGATTGATATCCAAATGGCACATAAAAGATCTGGAGCGCAGATCAAAGAGGAGAATGTTGGTTTTTGGATGGTCAGTGGTCTTTTGTATTGTATTACTCCTTTATGTCTTTTGGCTAGCAAGGCTTCTGAAATCAGGCTAGCTCAATGAGCTCCTACAGGAAAACTCCCTTTTTGTTCCTTAGCAATTTTATCTGCTGGTTGTTCAGAGAGCTATCATGCAAACCCTTTACTGCCTCTGTTTTCTAATTCAATCACAAGATATCTGAAGAGGCATGAAAGTATGTATGCACACAAGGAATATCTGAAACCACCACTGTGCTTTGGGTTGCAGAACCTCATTTTTCAGCCCATTAAGTGCCTATATATGGCTTCCATTATCATGCTCTCTCTGAGGCAAGGAAGTTCTGCAATCCGCTTCACAGATTGGAAACTTGAGTATATAACGCTTAAGATTGACACTGAGCTTCTTTTTGCCCTTTTCTCTCTGCAAGATAAGCTGTGCCACGCAAGGATCCCACATCAGCTCCCATTCGGCACTCTAACCACACATACCAGCAGGCCTGTTCCTACCACGTGGTTGTCTATTAGTAATTAGTCCTTTTGAGGCTCTTCTGAAAACGAGAGGCATGGTCCTCCTGATCAGTTCAGTGCCTTCCAAAGTATTTGAAGCTTCCTTTTACGCCAGTGACTATAGGTGGTTTTTCGTTTTGGTTTTGGGTTTTGATCATTATTATACTGGAGGGGTGCCTTTAGCATTATTTTTTTTGTTTTTCCTTAATAATCCTGTGCTTGCTTTCTCTTTTGCACATTTTAAACTTTGCAGTCACAGATGGTCCATGCATATATGTAAAATCAAACATATGAAACAGCCTGTTTGCATAAAATAAAGCATATGCGTAACAGTTTGCAGAATCACGCCTTCAGTGTGCACGTCATAAATTGAGAGGACTTGCCCACGGCTCCTGCTGGGCACCCATACAGGTTGGCACATAAGGAGCCATCAGATACTCCTTCCTTTCTTTTCAGGAGTGGTCCGCATCCCAAGGCACATACCTATTTTATAAAAGAGAAAATCTGCAAGCGTGTCTTCCTGGGCTTCTGCTTCTCAGACTGGGGCGGGGGAGCGCATACAGTGGGACAAGTAACTTGCGCCGAGTCACAGCCGCTCTTTGCACTGCGGTCATCAGGGTGCAAGGCAGGACTGCACGGTCACCCTCAGAACTAAACGCTCTCCTTCTCTTGGGGTACTCAGCAAAGAATGAATAGCTAATTAGTAATTTGCCTGGGTGTTGTACGGGCAATGTGACTACCCTTGGATTTGTCGTTTTATTCAGTTGGGAGGAATTAAGCTAAAATAAAGCGCAAAAGGGTCCGATGCATTTTTTTTTCCTAATCCATTTCAAACCCTTGAGCTTTTACACAGGGCCTGTTGGCACATCTGAGAGTATGATTTCATGGAGGCATCCTTTACCGGGGGTCACAGACTCCTCATACGCTGGCAGCAAGATGTGTCCTTATTGGGCTTTGGATTTGCTGATGATTGAGGAGTAAATGCCCGTGGAGATGAAATACCAGCATGCTCAACACCTTTTACTGAGCATATTTCCATGTTTCACCAAGCCATCGTAAGTACTTGGTACAGAAACAGCTCTGTTTATTGGAGGTGCTTGTTCCCCAAGCTCCTGGGACTGTGCCCAGTTGCAATCACAGCAGTGCTATTGCAGTTCCTTCCTGTCCCTTTGATGTAGCATTTGCTTTTTTTCACTCATTTTTCTCAGCCTGCTTTTTGGCTTGATTTCTGAAGGTACCGGGGCTCTTTCAGGGACAAGGCTGTAATAGGGAGCGCATGTTTCTCCCACCTCACTGTTTCGCTACTTCACAGTGTTAAAGCCGGATCGATTTACTAGCACCACAACCCCAAGAAGCACAGCAAGGACTACATCAAATACGCATCCACTACATAACGCCTAGAAGAAGATAGCTTTCATAACCAAGAAACTGAACCCTGTTTGTTTCCCAGCTTCTCTCCTTACTCCCTCAAACTACTGCAGGAGTTTAAGGAATTCAGGGCCCTGGAGGAGGCAACTGGTGCCTTGCAGGATGAAGCTATTAAATGTTGAATGCCTTGTAGCAAACCGTGTAGGAACATAACCATTAGCAAAACTGAAGGGACTCTCATGTATTCAGCTTCATGGTCCAAGAAGAGCAAGACGCAGATGGCAAACCTGACATCAACACCGAACCTAAACGGGTTATAAAACATTTTGGGTTAGATTGTCCAAAGTGCTCTATGTAGTCACAAAGTCTTGGGTTTTACAATTTTTTATTATAAATTTGGCATTATTTATAGGCTCCACACAGGATTTTCAAGGGCATTACCATGTCAGAGAGCAGTTGGCATTTCTCCCTCTGTATATGGAAGGAGGATGAGGGTATAAAACCCAAACTGAAACAAGAAGGCATTTTTACCTAAAGTTAGTGTGGCTGCAGCCTAGTAAAAGAGGTACTCCGGGTATGCCTGGAGGGATTTATGCCTTACACAACTTTTTTAAATGACCATGTTTGTTCACAAACGCAACATATAGGAGCTCAGGATTTCACAAACAAATTGAAATTTACTGTAAATTCATAGTGGAATTGAAGAAAAACTGTAAATGTTGTGGTTTAATGAGCTAAGCTCACCTATTGATCCTGATGTTAGGAGTTTTACCTCTGCATTCTTGGGTAAGCAATTTACCTTAGTCTCTATAAAATGAAAACAGCACTCATTTCTTTACAACACATCCTATGAAAAATTAGGGTCACAGTGCTACTCCAGTGAAGTCTAGTAGGAGGAAGATCCAAGTTCATTTTAGGAAATGTCAGACAAATTTTGCCCTCAGTTAGACCCTATGGGCTTCTGTGGGAGTGAGAGGGTGGCACGAGAAGCAGAAAGCAGAATTGCTCTGTTGTCCTTTCCTATTCATGCTGTGCCAATCATCACAGCATCTAAGCACTTTCCCAAATTAAGACTAAACAAAGAAGACTAATGTCTGTCATGTGAAATTTCCTCTCTGTTCCTCCCCCACAGAGAAAAGTTATGTGAACGCTGTGTAGGAGGGATGTTGTGATATTCACATAAACAAAAAAGGTAAATGCATATTAAAAAAAATAATAAAGCAGACATGCTTATTTACTGCCTGTTGGGAAAGAAAAGGATGAATAAATGAGCTTTATAATTGAAGTGGAAAGGCTTCTAGTTTGTTGACTGTTCTTTGAAACAGATTTTCAAACCCCAGACACAGTTTTCATTCACTGCAAACTTTCAGTAATGAACACTGAGGTCGAGATGAGGGAAGGCTAACAATGTGGACTTATCAGTGGAAAGCATCACTATCATACACTGACGAGAAAAACAATGAATGTGAAGGGCATCTTCTAATAATTTGAATTATTAACTAAAATTTACAGCGGTATGTTTATATATTTTTTTATATATACTTTTATATATACTATATATTTTTGGTACAGGACAAACAGTAATCAGTAATCCATAGGGTGGGGAAACTATGAAGCATCAGTTCATTTGGGGAGGCCATCAACAACATTGTGGATACAAATCCCAGCAGTTGCATTTCTAGCCATCCATCCCAATATTGAGACTTACACGTCCTGAGGTCCACATCTTCTGCTGTTAATTACTATAACTCTATAGTTAATTGTTGTACATCATGTGAGTTCAATGTCCCTGTGAATCCATTAGTTGACGTGGTGCTTGCATAGAGAGTTTGGTTTGCAGACTTGCAGAAATGTTGTGGGTGCAAGGGCTAACGTCACACAATAAGGAGAAGACAATGCACACACCGGAAGGACACGCTCCTGGCTAATGCACGTCACCACGTCAGACATACACAATCTCACTTCTGCACTAACAAATCTCTACCGAGAATGCTGGAACATTTAAATAGGATCTAGGTTAACATCTAATTATTCTGAAATGGCATTGTCTTTGCTAGTCAGAAAGCAGGGGTGCTACACAGGTCCTAAAGCAAAAGAAGACAGCCCCTTCCCCAGTTATACCCTCTGCGTTCTGGCTGGTTTCGGTAACCACGCTACCCACTGGGCTCGTAAGTGCCGGGCATCCCGACTTCCGTCATTGCAGCTCTTTCTCCATAAGACAAGCGTGGATGGGCACAGCTGTCTGCCCCAATGGTCTGCCCCGGTAGCTTCCGTACACAGAAACGCTAAGCTCTCTGCCAGCAGCAAAGCTGTGTTCTCAACTTCTTGTTCCTTTCTTCTGGAGGGGGACAGAAAAAGTAGAATGTCAAAATGTTCAAAGAACATATTTATTGGGAAATGCAGTTAAGAAATTGTTCAAGCTGGTAAAGTTGAAGCCCTTTTACACATTTTACTCTGATTTTTTCCTCTCCCTTTTTCCTCCTCATCAGCAAAATTCTCCCACTCCTACAGTTGCATTTGTTGTGTGTTGTGTTGTTATTCTCTTAAATCGGATGTTCTCAACTTCCCTTTTTATTTGCTTTGAAAGATGAACTCCGTTTCCAATCCCAACACAAAAATTCTACAGCAAAGCACAGGGGAGCTTTGTTGGGTAAGGAATGAAATACTGGACTCACTTAACAGCAAAATTAGCTGGAGCCACCATTTTACTTCCCACACATATTTTACAAAGGAAACACATTCAATAGCCTTTGTTTTCAATGTCAGGATTTTCTGATATTCCCCTACATTTGGACTTAGCTTTGGCTCACAGCAAAGTGATAGATGGGGTCAGGGCTTAAGAGTTTTGGTAATTAAAAACTTCCCTGCCATTTTCTCTATGCACATGCAGGCTATCTGGTGCTGCACGGACTCTTACAAATTATATTCTAGCTGCTAGCATCACCAGAGAAGTCAGACACATTTCCTTGTAGTAAGTTCCAAAATAGCATATGGTCTAACAGCCTCTAAAAGATGCTGTGGAAGAAGACAGTTGCTGGCAAGGTCAAGCCTGGTCATAGCTGGGGAGATGGGGTTTATCAATAAACGGAAGAGGTCTGGAAGGCAGCTCGGCTTCTAATGTGAGCAGGTCTCAGGCACAAAAGCAGATCGTTAAAGCGGCTTGCCAAATCCCAAGGAATTGAACCACTTCTTCATCTACCCTGTTGTGAAGCAGATCCGAATTTGGTGAGTGACTTCCACACTGAGCTTGTGTAACTGCAAGCATGACTTTATCCAAGATCTGACTTTATAAAGGGCTATTAAAAGATTGGTCTGGCTGGTTGCTTGAGACATTTTTTTCATCAAAATGTTTTCTCAGAAAGCCCACAGCATCAAAGGCATTGTGTATGTGTGCATGCATGTACAATAATACCATTTGTATTATTTTCTTCTACGGCCAGTGATTATGTAGGCCCCTTAGAGGCTGTTTCTGCATGTAACACTATGACAAACAGAGCAGAAATTATTTTTAAAATACACAGGCAATGCTTATAGTGCTCTTTTCTTACTATTGGCAATATCACAAATCTACTACTGAGAGAGAAGAGCATTAATTTTTTGTTGTTTGTTTGTTTGTTTGTTTGTTTGTTAAAAGCTTGTACACCAAAGGTCCTTTTCTTGGATTATGCCCTCATCCACTGAGGGCTTTATATGAAAAAGAAATGTTTTCATATGTCTGCCTAAGGGATCCAAAATGTTGTGTGAATCCTATCTTGACCTAAATTAACATAGCGCTACTGCTCAATTGGTTCTATTAAATTTGGTGAAGTTTTTTGAATTTATAGCATTATAATTGAGATCAAACCGTTACCATGTTTTTTATAAAATGGTAAGTGAGTTCGAGTGACCAATTTAAGACGTTTCTAGAAGGCCAGCCTTTCAGAAACTCAGGAGCAGACCACTCCTCTTCCCTGCTTTCTCCCCAAAAATGAGAGGCTTTGGGATATCTCAGGTTGTTGAGCCAAAATAATGAGTCATTCCTGAAAAGTGATTCTTTCTAATGTTGGCAACCTTACCTACCCACCTCTGACAACACACCGGCCATGAGAACTGCCTTGATCTTGTAAATAACATTTGGTCAATGTAAAAAAGGCCCTACAGTTTAACGTTCTTTGATGTTATTTCATTTCACGCCCTTTGATTTGATTCATAAAGTGGTGCTTAGGAATTCTTTGTAGTGTTCCTTAGCACTATTAAATTTCCAGATGCTTTCCCTCCACTATAGCTCTGATTATATCATGCGAACAGGCCTTTTTGGTTAGAGGGTGCCATTTTTAAACATTCATTTTTCAAGCTAAGTTTGCTGTTCAGGTTCTGATCTGTTGCCTTCTGGATTGTGACAGGCATTGAAATGCTCTCAAAACCAATGATACCATTATTTTCAAAAAGACTCCCTTTCCTCTTGTTGTGTCTAAAGTATTTTACTGGGCAATATCAGCTACATGCCATTTATTGAATTATTAGGCTTCAGACAGGTTTAGCAAATAAGTGATTGATCTTAAAAAGCTGAATTTTTACACATGCAAAGAGAGGTGTTGTCCACAGAGTGTTTATAGTGCTCTCTGTCTTAGTTTTGAGACAAACTAGAGTTGACAAGATTTTAGGTTTCATGGAGGGGAAGAAGAAGAAACTTGGTGGGCAGATTTTGACTTTATACAGATACACATTTCTTAGTGATTATCAATTATCTTTTATTATAGAGGATACACTCACATCTCATTTACTGTACTATCATTCTGAATTGCATTAAATTAAACAGCTTCTCGGGATTTACAGTAATATGCCCTAGATTAGATTCTAGCCAACAATTTCAAAATGGAGAGAGAGGTTTGGCTGATTTTGTTTTAGGAACTCACAGTGATTCTTCCTGAAAAAAAAGAGTGTGAGTTCACATTTCTTTGTACAGTATTATTGTAGCTGTGTTTATGGATCAGATCCATCAGTCAGTACAATATTAAACAACTGACACAATGGCAAGCTCTTTCCTTTTTTTTACAGTGCTGTAGGCATATGTGTTAGAAAATAAAGATGGAATCTTGCTTAAGAGAAATGACATGTTAATTCAAAATGAGCAACAGAAGAAGATAATAAATACAGGAAATTTTTTGAGGGATGGAGGCTAAAAATTAAATAATGAGCTTATGTGGCTGTCTGGATATAACTTCGGAATTGCTTTATCGTGTTTAAATAAATGTAGGCTAGTCTAAAAGTCTTTAAATAAATAAAGACTAATCCAGGAGTCTACTTAGGGAAGTGATTTTTGACAGGTACATAATGAGCATATGTGAATAGAAACTACAGGCAGCCTGTCAGCTTCCAGTCACGTGCTAAGCTTATTAAATCATGGTGCCTAGTTGAGTGACAAATTTACAGGTCTTCTTATAATTTGGATTGATGTAATAATTATGACATACTCAAATGTAAATGCTTTCAGTTGTGCAAGTAAGGCAAACACCTTTCTCTTTTGCCCTCTGAATGAACTATAAGTTTAGGATATGAAACAGTCCTAAAAAGATGAAGAATGAAGACTAAAGGCACCAGAGCCAAGCACCACACTGCTCTGCTCAGCCTTGCTACAGTTGTCACCGCTTGGCAGAAGTCCCGGGGTATGGCTGCTGTTACGCCTTTGCTTCAGGACTCTGGTTACATATAGATGATACAAAGCTGAAATAAAGGACCACCACCTCCTCTTGCTAGTTAGAGCACAGTTTCCAATCTTCCAAAAGGAGCCATAAAGTAAGAGGTCAGTAAGATGGCAAGAGTAATAACGGAAACAAAAAGCTAAACAAGTCCAAACGGAGCCATAAAAAAAGCCATTTTGCACAAACCAGCATATTTTGCAAATCACTAGACCTGAACCCATCGCCCTATTTTTCACCTGCTGCAAATCTCCCAAACCATCAGTGATGCTGTTGGACCAAAATTCACGCAATTTACAGTGGTGATGCTGGGAGAGGAAAGCAAGGTGTATGACACTGTTTCTCACCTTGGGGTTGCCTCACATAATGACTGCGGGGAAAAAGGAAACAGAACACATCCTACATACCCTAACACCTGCAACAGAGAAAAGAAACTAAATTGGGAAAAAGCAAGCTATAGAAGAGCATTCAAAATTTATGCTAATTTTGAGCTGAGTGTAGCAACATTTCACTGTGATGTTTTAAAAAAATTTTAGATGGTGTCTAAAAAGAAAGGTTGAGAAGCACCATTCTCTGATCAGGTACATATATCCCTCGCAGGTCAACATCATTCTATTGTTCTGTGAGAAGGACGAGGAGGTGACAGACGTCCTGATCTCTCAGCGTTTGAATCAAGCCATTTGTTTGCAGACTAAAGGCTGAATTGATCATGCAGGAAAATCTGACAGAGAAACTGCCTCCTGATTTTTAGGAGAATATTTCAGAAGTCAGGAAATTGCCACTAAGTTTCCATTTTCCTGCAGAAGACTTAAATTGAAGCCAAACGGTAATTTTAGTGGAGCTTTGACAAAAGCTTGCTTTGTACTGGCCTTACTGCAAGTTATTCTGGGTCAAAGAAAAAGAAGGAAAAGAAGTGAGTGAGGAGGAATGACAACCAAAAGAATACAGGCCCAAATTTTTTTGAAGAACAGCTGCTACGAAAGCCATGGTACTTGCACATGGCATATCCCTTCTGTGAGTGGGATTAAATTTGCTGAAAATATTATCTCTCAAGCAGGTGGAAAAGAAATTTCTGTCCTACCTGTGAGCTTCTCACAAGGCCAAGTCCTTGCCCATCTGCAAAGTCTATTGCTGGCTAGCTAACCTGTGAGCTGTATCTTAAGATCATGAAGTCGTTGGTCTGTAAGAACTGATAGATTTTGCTTTCACGACTTTCATTAGAAGGTTACTTTCAAATAGAAAGTATTACTTCTTTATTACACAAATTTAAGGCTTTCTGACCAGGGCAGTAACCAGTTCATCGTTCTTACATCATATACAAATGCTGATGTAACAACTTTTTTCAAACAGACAAGCAATCAGATACGGCCAAAAGCAGTTAGTTAAGAAAATGACTCAAGAAGGGCCTGAAATTTCCTTGTGGGGAACAGACTAAATAATCCCTTGCGATCTGTTTCAAGGCCATTTATTCTGATTTTGCAAAAAGCTCCAATCACTTGTCAGGCTTTATTGTCAAGAACTTTAAACACATTAAGTTATCTGAAAGTATTTGCAGAAGAGTTTACCAGACAAAGAATGAAGTTCGTATTTCCATTTATTATTGGTTTGAAGGGGGATACCACCAAAGGATGTGTTACAGAATATTTGAGGCATCATTCACAAGGACAATTTAGTGACATTTGCTTGGTGTCTTGGTTACATCCGCTCGTGATTACTTAAGTCACCTTGTGCGGACTCTCTGTGACCGCGTACCACTTCTGCTTCAAAAGGCTCCAGCTTACGCGCTGCAAAGAGGAAACAGCAAGCACCAACCAGAGAATGGTGCCGTCTATGTGCAAACACACATATCGGTAGAAACACCAAACATGCTCTAAAGAGGGGTGTGTTTGTGAATCCTGAGTAATCTACTGTGTTGGACCGTACCCTTAAATCCTTCCCCGCCAGCGGAAGGGCTCGCAGCGGCACGGGCAGCGCCGAGGGCGTGCTCTGCTCCCACCTCTCGGTGAACGAGGGGAAGGGCAGCCAGACGAGACTCCTCCGGATTCTTCATTGATCCAAAAGCCAGATGAACAGATGCTTCAAGGGGGAGGACAGCTGTGCTGTGGCAGGCAGGGGAGCACGGACAGAGATTGATTCGGGTAAGTTTTTCCCTCAGGGTGTTCCCACCACTGCTCCGGGACTCGCCACAACCGCAGCTACATGTGAAGTGTACGGGCTGTGGAGCCGATCCAAGACGAAAGGGAAAAGGTGTCTAGCTTGCGGTAAGGAATCTTTTCACGTTACTGTCAGATGCTGATCCCTAGCCATTAAAATCCACATGACTTCAGAAGGATTCTTCAAGAAGCACTGGCAAAGAGGGAAAGAAGGACAGAGAAGTGCCTTTGCCAGGGGACTGCTGAAGCCAGCAAGGCTGGCAGCAGAAAAAGGACCGATGCCGAATTTCTGCTGATGGGCTCAGGGGTGCAGCCGCAGGCGACAAGCACAGGGACCTTCCCGGCTGCCTGGAACCGAGGACACCACACGTGTCTGGGGACTGTGGGAACCCACAAATCTCTGGCACCAGCCTGTGACTGACGCCAGAGCCAGCCAGAAAGTTGCCTCTCAGACGCTCAAACCGGTAGGCTCTGGGCTGAGTTAATAAACTCCTGTCACACGTAGTGGGGATGGATGAGAGGGTGACACAGCATCCATAGCCCAGGAAGCCGCTCACCCAGCTCCTGCAGCTGCATAATAAAATCCTGGAGGCTGAGGGCTGCGAAACCTGCCCCACAGGGCACTGAGGAAAGGGAAGGTCTCAGCCACACATCAGACCCTCACCACATTGCTGCCAGCTGCATATGTGACAGACATATACAGAATTAGAGCCACATGAATTTCAAAAACTAGAAAGAGATATCTTTCTCTTTATTTTAAAGAGATATCATAACCCTTTATTTCCATAACAGAAATCTCTGTTATGGTATTTCATGGGGTTTTTTCCCTTGAAAAAAGTTCTTCTTGGTTCTCTCAGAAACTCCAGGTGGACACTCATGCGTGCTTCTAATGTCAACTCTGGCTGCTGCTAACAACTTTGGCAGGAGAATTACATATATTTCAAAAATAATAATGAAAAGAAATGGGCTAATTTAATTAATGGATACAAAATTAATTTCTTCACATTATACTGAACACATTGCCTTTACTTATAATGGAGAACAAATACTACCCAATTTCTTCCATGAAATAAAATACCCAGTTTTATTCCAGCACTACCTTGTTCTATATTTAGGTGCAAATCTCCATCTGAAATATTTGCCTGTTTTAAGAGATGGGTTTGTATTCATCCATATTCTCTGGTTTAACATGCTTGGAGGTCAAGTCTATAAGTCGTCTAATAATAAGTCTAACCATAACTGATTTTTTTTTTCATTTCTACAATGAAAATTCTTATAATCACTGTTGTGTTAGGAGGTGGAGGGGCTTTTTCCTATTATTATTGGCACTCTGACCTTTAGTTTCAGCTTAATTGTAATTTTAATGGAAACATGAAGTAGACAAATTAGGTAAAAACAGAATATATAATGACAAGTCTTTGTGCTTTCATTTTACCTTCAGCAAACTATATGAGATTATAAAGTGGGTAAAAAACAATAGAAAATACAAACTCCCATTTGAGAAAACAACCAAGTATGTGTTATCCCTATGCAACTTCTTAAGTATAGAATTAGCTTTACATCTGTATTTAAGTCCCATTAATGGAAAGCAAAGGAAGCAAATATGTGTTTAAAGGCTTTCTTGACTCAGGAGCAAATTTGAAAACTCTTACTCATCTTTTACTGAGACAAACCAAAGTTTTAGGGAAATGGCATTATGATACATCCTATGACTTTTAAGAGTAATCAAGGATTTCATCATTAAAGAGAAATGTTAAAGAGTTTGTGGATCAGCAAGCTAAGCAAAAATTAATATTTCATTGCTGAACAATCATCTTGGTAATTCATGGTTAACTTATCAACACTCATAGCGTTGGGATTATCATTCACTAGAAGCAGACATTTTCAAAATATTATATGCTTCTGGCCGTTCAAATGTCATTTCTTGGAAGATATTAAGTGGGCTTTATGACTACGAGCCTTAAAAAATTACTTACCATCTACTGGTCCTTTCTGTTCACGTCCACGTAAAGACCAGAAGCTGCAGAATGCTCAGATCACCCTGTTGCTGAAGTGAATCTCCATCTCCCACTTCCGTGCAGTGGAACCTTTTAAAATCTATTCATTTTAGCTGCTAAAGAAGGAAGATAAAACATACTTAGCTCTAGGAATAGCGCTAGGAATCTTGGTCTAGCTTGTGATTGAAGAACGTATTTGGTGAAATAGTAAAAAGATAATACCAGTTTATTACTGAGCTAGGATCAAGAGACCACCAGGGTAGCTCAAGCCCATAGGAAGCTATCTGAAGTACCTGAGCTATAGTTCAGTCTGGTTTCTTCAGTTCAGTGCCAGTGACATTTTTCTTCTCATTTGAGTCAACAGACTTTTGGGTTTTGGTGGCTGTTGGCACATAATACCAGCCTTTGAAATACTGATTGCTCAGCCAAAGTTAACAGAAACAGCTGCAAAACAAGATGTCATTATCTCTGGGTCTTGCTCTGCGTGAGCTACAAGTGCACTGCCGTCTGCAAAGAGCAGTTCTTTAATAAGGGGACTTCTGAAGCCTTTGTTTCTGCATATAAACAAGCCAAATTATAAATGTCGCTTGGGGAAATATGAAACTGGACTCTCAGAGATTGGCTCTGCGTTTGTTGGATTTGTTGCTATTGCAAAAATAAATCCCTGTAACACTGAGATGTTGTAGCGCTAATCACGTTTTGAAAGCCAGCTTTGCACCCAAATAGCCAAATGAAGGTGATCGCTTCTTCACCATATTTGCTTTGTGCCAAAGAAGAAGAGTTAGGCTGGGGTTTTGGTGTGTTTTGGGTTTTTTTTTTTAATGTTCATGTGTTTTTGCATAGCAGCATACAAAGGTCTATTTAATCCTTTAAACTCTTCCTAATAGCGTCAAATACCATTAGACAGCCTGATAGTTATAAACAGTCATGGCTGTGAAAGAAACATGGTGTTGCCCAGACATAGCTAAGAAAGATTCAAAGCAGTATTTTGCATAAAGCAGACCAGAAATATATAGTCATCCCTGTAAGTGCAGCAGATTTTTCTAACCCATCGCCTAGTTGATGCTACAAACAGAAGCATCTTTAAACTGTTGTAATACTGCTGCTTACAGAGAAAAATATATATATGACCAGTGCCTCAGACACACTTTAAATAATTCATTTCGTATCACATTGAAGCCATGTTGGGGACATGAAAGAAGATTGCGACTTTCTGATCAACTTGAAGTCTTTGGTTATTGATTTGTTTTAATGATAACCTTAGATTTTTTTTTTTTACGTTGAAGATAGGCAGAGACTGCTATTAACTGAATGTAATCTTGAAGAGTTCATGACCATGACAAATTTTAAACGTCTTGTATCCTATAGGTAAAATATGAAGTTGACTGAAATTATACATTCAATTAATAATTATGTAGAGGTAACATTGGAAAAATAAGGAACCTAACTTCATGTCCATTAAAGTCAAGAGGAATCCAGGCACTACAGATCACAAAGTTGAAGTAAAATGATTTTATTAGATTTATACACAATCTTTGTACAGAAAGCCTTCTCATATACACAGTGTTCTAGATTTTTACAAGCCCTTTTATAATGCATTGCTCCACCTATGCCTCTTTTGTCAAAAGTCAGTCACAATTCATTGGAAAAACAATGACAACAGGTTTTGCTAAAAAAACCCAAAACTATGAATGCATAGTAATAATCAAATTGTTTGGGTTAAGAAATGCAAAAAAGCATGGAAGAAGACACATGAACCAGGGAGAAAGGATAGAAAGGCCTGGAGGAAGAAGTCATTGAATGCAATTGCAGGACTCTAAAATAGGCACGAGGATCAGGCAGTGGTCAGAACAGAAAGGCTGAACAGTATTGAAAGGAAGTGGATTTATAAACAGCACCTCAAGCAACAACAAGGAATGGCTTCAGTGCAGGAAACTATGGTAAATAGGAATGGTTGGGCTTGTTCAGACCTGTGGGAAACAACGAGTCATAAAAAGCTGAAGTCTCGTTCATTTAAACATTTTAAGCATATCATTTTCAAACTTACAAACCTCTTTTTTTTTTTCCTGGTATATAGGTAAAATTATTTCCTTTCATTCCTACCTATTACTCAGTCTCCCTTTTAGGTTGAACATCTGCATATACTTTCTATGAACCTACTAAATGTTTAGGAGAAGACACTTGCTTTGATTGGTTTCATAGCTTTTGTCAGAGTAGAACTGTCTTCCTGATACTAAGCAGGTACTGAAGGCTTGCTGTCTTCAGTATGAAGTCAATAAGCTCCAATATGTAAGCTTAAAGTTAAACAAGGCTTAAAACTATTTGCTAAACATGGAGGCTTTTCTGAATTAAGGCCTTAGAATAGAACTGGTGCTCTTTAAAGCTGTAGGAAGATACCCAAGCAATATTTTAAGCCCTGCAGTTAACAAATAAAAACACTGTCAACACTTCATAAATAATTTTATCCTTTGCAATACTCTTTTGGCCACTATTTCTAAAGAAACGGAATGCAAGCTAAATTTCCATAAAGACTTGCCATGCATTCAGATGTTTAACTTGGAGTTACACCTACATATTTATTTGGGTGTGTAACTAAAAATGCCCTGATTTTCTGAAGGCAAGACTCTACATGGAGGTAGTATTTTTATTAGGACACTTCGGATAGTTGGAAAAAACAATTTTTCAGGCCCTCACGCTCTTCAAGTCTTAAACAGAAGCTTAAACATCAAGCTAAATATCACTTGCTCTTAGTTTAATTATTTTAAATTAGCTGAACAATTCAAGAGAAGTCTGTTGATACACAAGGAGTGGAGGGGGAATATTTGACAGGGAAAAGGTGATAAGGTATAAGGACCTGTAAGACAAAGAGGAGGCTGCCTACAACAATTTTACTTGGACAGAATGGGATATAAAATCAGTGATACAAGTGTCTTTGGTTAGCCAATAACCTTTGGTATCAAGCAGAGTTATGACTTCCAGTTCTCAGACTTCTCCTGCACCAGTATCAAGAAGAAAATAGGAGTGATGGTTTTGTAAAGAGTGATTTTCAGGGAGGTTAATGCTGACTTTGGTCTTTATGATTCAGCATTTGAAGCTTCTGTGACAAAAGTCAAAAAGTAAGCCAGGCAGCCATAACTGCTACTGCCATGATGTTAAATTAATTATCTTTTGAATACAGATTCCTGGGAGCTGAGGCGCTTTTGATGTGCCTATGCTTTTATGGCTCTCATGCAAGTTAACCCTTCTGGACTGCTTCAAATCCTTTTAATTTCAGCCCTACTAAAATATGTGCAGTTGTGGCCTCAGTTTTGGTAGCACTCTACTTTGGGATCTAAGTGGGATACAGAGGTGTCTAGACCAGTTTTGCGAAGAGAATTAATACGGGTTTTTGGCAAGGCACAGTGCCACCCTAATCCAGCCTTGTGCCTTTCTGTACCATCTTGCCAGATTGTTTTGGCAGAGTAGTAAATGCAGCAATGTGTTCTCTCATGAGATATTAACATTTCTGGATTCGTGGCATGACTTGACAGGATCCAGATGCCAAATATGTATTTTTCCAGTGCTGTTGCCTTGAGGCGCATCAGGCTCCAAATTTTTAAGGTGCAGTAGGGAAGCTAAATACTGTTCTCTGTTGAGCCAAAATTTGGAAACTGGGGTTTGGAAAGCTGGGACAAACTAACTGGCAAGACCTGGCAGGATTCAGGATTCAGAGCCAGATTTTCAGAATCCTGGTTTTGATTCTCACAGTTGCAACAGACAGATCTACCCTGGTTCTTTATTTAAGCACCGTGCTTCAGGTGCCCGACATCAAAAAGTTACTCAGCCACTACACTAAATCCCTGTCTCTCGGCTGCACGAGGAGAATGAAGAGCTGGATAGCGGTTTATACTTTTTTTTTTTT
>NW_010557219.1:1271-1532 GCF_000687285.1 Phaethon lepturus | reverse complement strand
CATGGCGCACAGGCTCCCAGGGGAACCAGTGCTCCCAGTGCCAAGCTGGAGAGAATCCAGGCGTCCTGGGCTTGCCCCCCCCAGGCTCCTTACCCAGCTTCCGCCTCTTGCTCCGGATGGCGAAGAACTGCTCCCGCAGCAGCTCCACGTTCAAGTTCAGCCAGCAGGAAGCTTTGCCTGCCAGGGTGGAGATGCCGAGGGGCTTGCCGGGGCCGAGGGCTCCCATGTGGTGGGGCAGAGGGGCCCCCCATCCGCCCCGAG
>NW_010557219.1:425-956 GCF_000687285.1 Phaethon lepturus | reverse complement strand
GCTGAGCAGGGGTGCCCCAGCATCCTACCCCTCCCCGCCCCCCCAGAAGGGTCCTGGATAGGGACTGGGGGCTCAGCCTTGCACTGCGACCCCTCAGACACCGGCCCTGTTTGCAGGGAGCAGCCCTTGCTCCCAGCCGGGCACCCCAGAGGACCCATACCCGGGATGGGACAGGCCACCGGGGTCGGGGCACCTCAAGGGAACGTCCCACGACTCACGCAGCAGAAGCAGCACGCCGAAGAGCGAGATGCAGGAGTAGAGGTAGGGCAGGTAGTATTCCCAGAGGTCTGCGGAGACGGCACGGTCAGGCCAGCAGCACCGGGCATCCCTTTTCCCTTTCAGCACCAGGGCCTGATCCTGCCCTGCCGGAGCTGGGAGAGTCCCAGCACCGACGGGCGGCTGGCCGCATCGTTGCCGACGATGGCGGAGGCCACCCAGACCATGCCCAGCACCAGCAGCGTCAGCAGCAGCAGCACCACCGACGTCTCGTACACCCTGGCCATGATGCCCTGCGGGAGCCGGGGTAGCCCG
>NW_010557219.1:0-205 GCF_000687285.1 Phaethon lepturus | reverse complement strand
ACGCCCCCACCATGGATGAGGGACCCGTTCAGCCACTGGATGTAGTAGTTCTGGGGGAAGGAGAGCAGCACCTCGTTGCTGATGATGGAGAAGGGCAGCAGGAGCACAGCGCCCAGCGCCACGGCCAGGGTGAAGGTGCACAGCCCCAGCCTGCGGGAGGGACGAGCATCGGCGCCGGTACCGGATCTGGGCCGTCCCAGCCCGG
>NW_010557218.1:0-3900 GCF_000687285.1 Phaethon lepturus | reverse complement strand
CGCTCTTCCAAGGCCGAGGGCCCCGCAACCTGCTGCTCAGCATCAGCAAATACTTCAGGGACATCCAGGACTTCCTCCGCACCCACAACCACAGCGCCTGCGCCTGGGACCACGTCCGCCTCGAAGCTCGCGCCTCTTTCCAACACCTCCACAACCTCACCCGCACCATGCGCAATTAGCCCAACGACCCCAAACAACCCGGCTCTTCCAAGGCCGAGGGCCCCGCAACCTGCTGCTCAGCATCAGCAAATACTTCAGGGACATCCAGGACTTCCTCCGCACCCACAACCACAGCGCCTGCGCCTGGGACCACGTCCGCCTCGAAGCTCGCGCCTCTTTCCAACACCTCCACAACCTCACCCGCACCATGCGCAATTAGCCCAACGACCCCAAACAACCCGCCCGGCCCCACGCACCGCCGCCCACGACCACGCCACCACCGCCGCTGCTGCTCCACCACCGCCCCATCCCCACCTCTGTCCTCCCGCCTCCCCTGACCCAGGGACACGGACACTGCGAGAACGGCCCTGCGACCTCGGCCTCCACTGACTGCTCCTCTACCGAGACAACTCACTCTATTTATTCTGACAATGGTTTTTTTATCTATTTATTCACCTATTTATTCAACGGAAAATAAAGTCCTCTTGCAAAAAGATTGACAGTGCCTCTTGTCTCAGAAGCACAGCAAGGAGCCTGGGGGCTGGGGGGAAGCCACCTCCACGCAGCGCCTACTCCACGCCCGGCTCCAAACAGGGCTCTCCACATCCCGAGCCCACCCTTCTCTCTGGCACCTCCCCAGCCAGGCACTTTCCAAAGCCTCTTTCGAAAACCTCTGCCCGCCTTCAGCCATCGTCATCGCTACCACCTCTTCGGCCCTTCTCTCCTCCCCATTTTACACCTTCCATCCCGCTTTAGGCCGACTGATGATCAGCTCCGGAGTCCTCAGTACGAGGAATCATACGGTCACAAAGGTTGGAAAAGACCTCCAACATCACAAGCCCAACCGTCAACCTAAGACCACCACGCCCACGAAACCATGTCCCAAAGTCCCACGTCTACACGGTTTTTACAACGTCTCCACTGATGGACTGGAGCAGCCACCTCCTCGCAAACCACCGCAAGACCCCTGCTGTAGCGGCACACTCATCAGTCTGCAGTTGGTGACCCAGCACAACAGCACATAGAGCTGCATAATTCTTCCCAACTTCCTCTTCTTTCTTCCTCAAGACCCTATTCCCCTTTCTCAGCCTCTTCAAGCACAGAAGCTAGGCCAGCTCCCTCCAGGAAGACATTCAGTGCTCAGGTGGTGCACTGGATACACCCAGAGCCATATCCTTTCAAATCATCGCCATCCCTAGGCCCATGCTAAAATTGGTCTTCCTTCTACCCAGTGTGAATCTACCTTCTAAGCTTCAAACCATTATCCCTTACCCTATCATTATGGGCCCTGTTAAAAAGTCTGTCCCAGTCTTTCTTAGAAGCCCCCCTTTTAAGCAGTGGTAGGCTGCAATAAGGTCTCCCTGGAGCCTTCTCTTCTCCAGGCTGAACAACCACAACTGTCTCAGCCTGTCCTCAGAGCAGAGGGGTTCCAACCTCCCTCTCCAGCTTTTCTTGTGGCCTCCTTGGGACCCACTCCAACAGGTCCATGTCCTTCTTGTGCTGAGGGCTCCAGAGCTGGATGCAGGACTCCAGGTAGGGTCTCAGCAGTGCGCAGGTGAGGGGCAGAATCCCTTCCCTCCACCTATGGCTACACTTCTTTGGATGCAGCCCAGGATACAGTTGGCCTTCTCAGCTGTGAGTATACATTGCCGGCTCATGTCCAGCTTCTTATCCAGCAGTATCTCCAGGCTCTTGTCAGCAGCGTTGCTCTTGAAACCTTCATCCCTCTGCCTGTACTGATACCAGGCATTTCCCCGACCCAGATGCAGGACCCTGCACTTGGCCTTGTTGAGCCTCATCAGTTTCACACAGGCCCATTTCTCAACTTTATCAAAGTCCCTCTGGACAGCATCCTGTCCCCCATCTACCTTATAGACCCAATAGTCCATCCATCAAATCGATCTCTCCCCAATTTGGAAAGAATGATGTTTTGAGGGACCACATCAAAGGCATTACAGATGTCCAGACAGACAACATCCGTAACTTCTCCCTTGTCCATTGATGCGGTACTCCATCTTAGAAGGCCACTACATTGGTCAGGCAGGACTTGCCCTGGCTGAAGCCATGCTGGCTGTCTCAAATCACCTTCCTGGCCTCCATGTGCCTTAGCCTAGCTTCTAGGACTATCTGCTCCATGATCTTCCCAGGCACAGAAGTGAGGCTGACAGGTCAGTAGTTCCCAGGGTGCTCCTTTCTATCCTTTTTTAAGGATGGTTGCAATGTGTGGGTTTTTTTTTTTCTCCAGTCTCCAGGGACTTCACCTGACTGCCAAGACTTTTCAAATATCACGGGGAGTGGCTTGGCAACTACATCAGCGAATTCCCTCACATGCATCTCATCAGGTCCTATAGATTTGTGCATGTTCAGGTTCCTCAGGTGGTCTTGAAAATGATCTTCTCTCACAGTGAGAGGGACTTTGCTCTTCCAGTCCCCACTTTACAGTCCATCCACTCAAGACATGTGGGAAGAGAAACTGCCAGTGAAGACTGAGGCAAACAAAGTCACTGAGTACCTCAGCCTTCTCATCCTCATCTGTTGTTACCAGTCTGCCAGTTTTGCTCCTCACGTGGAGCACCCAAAGGTGTAACCAAAGGTCAAAGAAATCTGACTTTCCTTTTCTCGCTGACATACCTGTAGAAGTCCTTACTATTATTCTTTGCATCCCTTGCCAAGTTCAGCTCCAGCCATGCCTTGGCTTTCCTGACGCCATCCTACACAACCAGGCAGCATCCCTGTACTCTTCCCAGGAGAAGAGTTAAGGGACAGTTTAAGGAATGTTTTTCTTCATTTGCTTAACTATATTTAGTTTAGATTAAGTATTACCTATTGAGTTTTTCACTCCGTTAGCCATCACTACATGTAAATGCCGATGAGTCTCTGGTCCGCATGCCTCAAATCCAAACTTCTCCAACAAGATGCACACTCCCCTCCAACCCCTATATGACCCCATGGAAAAACTATGTGGAAAAAAGTACTTTTGCCCAGAGAGCAACAGAAAAACTGAGCGTACACATGGGAAGAGCAGGCTGATGAAAAGTGAGCAGTAGTGCTACAAAACATTTTTTCTCCTGCCAATATAACCATCTGTATTGGGTTTGCATGGCAAGGTTTCAGTAGAGGGGGGCTGCAGTGGTGGCTTCTGTGACAAGACGCTATGCCCGAGCCCACCAGTCCAGCCAGCTCCAATATGGACCCATCCCGGCCAAGGCCAAGCCCATCAGCAACAGTGGTAACTCTGTTATTCCAGAGGTGCTAAGGAGGGCGGAAAAAACTGCTGCGCAACAGTAGCTGGAGAGAGGTGTGACAAAATGTGAGAGGAACACTGCAGACACACAGGTTGTTGTCCCAAATACGGGTTCTTCCACCCAATGTGCAGAGAGATGAAAAACACACAAAGCTGAGATATTTGCTTTTATTCCAAATCTGCACAGAGTTGGGTGCTTGGTGGTAGGTCCACAAATCTAGCACACCTCAGTTAACACCCAGAAAATATTTATATGCTTCGAGCAACAGTTATCAATATTTTTTACAAGTTGGCTCCATTGTTCCCTTTGTTTCTCACAAGCCTCGTCTCCACTTAGTCACAGCATCCTTCTTTTTTTCTAGGCATGCTCAGTGAGGAGGAGGCTTTTGTGAGGAGGGGGCTTTCCGCACCCAGGGGCAGGTTTATATTATGCATATATGTTAATTATATGTTAACTAGGATAGTGCACTCAAGGTTCAGTAGTTGTGTTCCTTTTG
>NW_010557217.1:0-5982 GCF_000687285.1 Phaethon lepturus | reverse complement strand
CCTGCCGTCACAGGGTGAGGTGAGGAAGCGTGACTTTCTGTGCGGGGGGGCAGAGGGCTCTTCTCCTCCCCTCCTCCCACTGGGAAGACCTTGCTGGATGCTTCCAGCTCCTGGCAGGGCTCATGGTTGCTGCCGTCCATCCCTCCTTTGTTTGCACACCTATGAAATACGTGGTGGAGAAGTCAATAGACTCCTTACACCCTGTCGGGGATTTTTAAGTGAAATTTTGCTACTATACTCTCATTAGGCCATAAAATATTCTTTGGCACTAATCGTCTTTTATAGTATCTTATAACATACAGGGTTTGAGTCTGCCCTGAACCCCACAAATCCATTAGGGGGAATCCGCTAAGTCTCATGCTTCTCTAACTCTCTTTTTTCTCCCCTTGGTGGTGCTCTGACTGCCCTCTGTGTCTCTCCACAGAAGTGTCTACGGTTGAATCCAGATGTTCCCGTGTGGGTTTCCAAGCAGCGCATCCTCTGCACTTTGAACCACAGCCTGAAGGATGTTCTGAACTACGGGCTCTTCCAGCCAGCCTTCAACGGCAGGGCTGGGAAGTTTCTGGATGAAGAGCGCCTGCTGAGGGAGTACCCCCTGAATCCAGACACCCCTGTTCCCTACTTGGAGGTAGCCATCTTTTTTTTTTTTTTTTAGATGTGTGTATATCTATATAAATGTAAATAGATAGATATACATACATTTATATATGTACATAAGTATGTAGAATTTCTATGATCCCTTCCACTGTAGTCTCTGTAGGCACCACAGATATTAATGCCCCTTGTCCCCCTCCCCGTTTTTTTCCCCGTTTCCCTTCCAGGAGTGAAAGCATAGAAATTTGTGTGGGTGTATGTTTACTCACGGAGAATTCATTGAGGGAACGCTGAGGCAAATCCCTATGAGTTTCAGTTGCTCGTGACTCCGTCTCCTTGAGAGCTCCATCACATCTGCCATAGCCCTGTGAAACAGCTTCCCTGTTTTCTGACCCTGTTGATCAAAATTTCTTTTTTTCTAGTGGTGCATAACTGTCTTGGGAAATTGCAGTAACAGAAGGAAAGCCAGTCTCGTAGGTACAGAGGGAAAATCATAGGGAGATCGTTGAATATGAGGCTGAAGGACTTGAATTTGATAGTTTATTTAATTTACAGTTACTGTAAAGACTGGAGTGCAACTGTGTGCTTTGACAGCAAATGACTGTCCCTGTATGGACCTCATTTGTGTGATGAGCATGGAGGATAATCTATACTATTTTCTGTTCCAGAAAATTAACTAGAGCAGAAATTGACTGAATTAACTCTGTATTTACATTCACTATAGGTTTTGCCCTAGGCTGAGATTCAGGTGATCGCCTGTAGATGTTTATTCTAAGGTGACCTTCAGCATTTCTTGGGCTCCACGGACTTGACTGTCACTGTGGACATCCCTACTGGCTGTAATGGGACTCCAGTTACCTGCACGTGGACTTCTAAATTTAGGGGTCTTGTGCTATATTTTACCCACAAAGTCTATTTAGAAAGCATTACATGCTTAAGCTGCATGAGCTCTTATAAGTGCAAACGTGAATGCTGTAGTTATAACTAATCCTGACTGATTTGGAAAGAAAGTGCAGCACAATTTCTTAGCAAACCAACATTTAATGTAGACAAAAGCATTTAGAACAATATTAAGAATACTTGCAAATAAACCTGTGAAGTAGTAAATTCCTTAATGTTCCTTATACAGACTTTAGTGCTTTGGTTTTGTATAATTTAGCATAACGTCCACACTTAATGTCTTAGCACACACATCTAAATGTGGACTTGAGGTGGATATTTGTTGTGTGCCATTTCGATTTGTCATAACTTGCTAAGAATGGCAGCTGAGCACTGGAGAATCCTACTGGAAAACCAAAAATCCGGAATCTATTTAAAAGACCTATGCTGATACCACCGAGGTTTCTTGAACCCAAAAGATAGATTAGCCCTCAGGACTGCATATGGAGGTAATCAGATAAATGAGAGGTTTGTGCATATTGACAGAAAAATTACATTAAAAAGCAGGTATGTACAGTAGTTCCCTGGAGAGGTGGGATGCTGGCACTGTTCTGTGCCAGGGAGAGCTGTAGGTACTCCAGATTCCTTTATCAGGATAAAATAGCAGCTGCAATGCAGTGTGTTGGGGATCAAGGAACATGTGGCGGCATCTACCTGCCCATCTGCTGAGATCCAGTTACCCTCATGTGCGTTTGGGGTTACGGACTGTATCCCTTGCTATCTACTGCCAGAAGGTTATTGTGTCCTTCTTAATGAGGTAGTTACTTTGTTTGCATGCCAAATACACCGTTGTGTTCTTACCATTATTAATCATCACACATTCCATTCATGCACCTTGTAAATTTGAATGAGATTTGGAAATTCTCATGCCTGTGTGTCCTCCTCGTGGAAGTCCGGTCCGTCGGTGAGCTGTTGGAGAAAAACCGTTGGGATGTGAAGTTGGCTGCCCACTTCAGTCACTTCTTCAGAAGTCTTGCTGCTCAATTTTGAGCAGCAGTACCACTTTGTGGTACACCTTCACCCTTCTCGGTGAGGTTTGCACCTGCGTGGCAGTGTGCGTTGCTCTTGCATCAAAGTCGATGTAGCCTGGCTTCCCTCCCTCAGAGCTGCCTCACCGATGCACCGCCCTGTCCCCTGCCTGCATCGTGTGGGGCAGCTGGGAGCTCTGCAGGACCTTCCCCAAGCTTGAGCGCTGGGAGAGCAGCAGTGGGTGAGCCCACCGGAGCCAGTGCATCCGGGCAGGAAGCTGACAGCAAGCGATCCGCAGAGCAGCGCTGTCCCAGTGCAGCCAGAGCCCTGCCTAGGGCTCCAGGCGGAGGCTGGGAGTGGAGCTTGTTTGGAGACCCTCTGATGTGGTGCTGGGCATGAAGAGGAGCTGCTGAAGGATGCTTGCGTGACTGCATAGGGCTGCACAGAACCCTGACACTGGCAGCATCTGCGAAACACCAATACCTGTAAATCAGTGCGCAAGACAATTTTTACCTTGGAATGATTAAAAAGAAAAAAACTACTGTGTGAGAAAACATCTGCCCAGTAGTACAAGTTAGTGGTGGACTGAAAATGTGCTAATATTTTGCCAGTATTGAAAAGTAAGTGGGATGAGCTTAGTAACTGCAGTTCAAAGATAACTTGGTATCAGTTCCAGCTGAAATAATGAACTGTTGATGGAGGATTAAGTTCATAGCAATTGAAAATCTCAGAATACAATTCATTCATTGAAAGGAGATGTAGTCAAACAAATCCAATTTAATTCTTTAAGGAATTTGTAATTCTGCTTGATAAGGATAACTATACAAAGGTAGCAGCCACTTGGGGGTACTTATTTTGTTCTATGTGATTTTCAAGTTCAGGATTAGTGCTATAAGACATCAGTAGGACAAGTGCCACTGGCTAAGTAATCAAAGATAAAAATTAGTTGTCACTGTGATCATCACTGCATAGGTGTATTTCTAGTGGGGTTTCATGGGGACCAACATCAAACTTGATGTGGTTACCCCAGGGATCTGGGTGTAAATGTAAAATCACTGCTGATACAGTCTGATTACACAAAGTTTGGCAGAAAATATAACAATATGTCAACTGCACTGTCTAGGTGATTTGGTAAGTGGGGGTCCCATCAAATTATGCTCTAAGTCAACCAAATGACAAACATACAGGGGCAAGGATTGCTTGCAAAGGAAGGACTCCCATTGTGGAAAACAAAGTTTCTGAAGAAATGTTTTGAGCCTTTTGGTCAAGAAATCTAACAGCAATTCCCAGTGTGATGCTGTAATCCTTCAGTGTGTACCCTAACAAATAGTGTCTTGGTTTTAGGAGTGGTTGGGGTGGAAGCGGTTGGTATTGGAGCATTGTGTGGAGCAGTGACAATACACATTGTCAGTGTACTTGAAAAGACATTGGAAAGACGCATGACACAGAAAAGACCAGCAGAAATTATCTGAGAACAGAAGAGAAGATCTCTCAATGAGAGATTTAGATCTCAGCCTGCTTACAGGGAAGCTGGCTCAGGACCTCCTGTGTAAGAACTGTCCTGGGGAAAACCATTCTGTTGTTAGAGAGATCCCTAATTAGTTGGGAAGAAGCAGAAAAAAGCCCACAATGTCTGGAAGCTGAAGCCAGACAGATTCATATGAAAAACTGGTCAGAGTTTCTTTAGTGAGGAAAACGATTAGCTGTTAGAGTAAATTATGAAGGAGAAAAGTGTGTTCTCTATCTGTTGTTGTTTTCAGATCTAGACTGAATGTCTTCATGCAAGATGACGTTTACTGGAGGTGCTCGAGAGCAGTTTGACACTGAGTGGGTTTTGTTCATCTCATGTCTGACGTTCTTCCCTCTTGCAGTTCCGGTACAAAAGGCGTGTGTACACCCAGACTTTGCTGGATGACAAGCAGTTTGCCAAGCTCCATACAAAGGTAAGGCTGGAGTCTTTGAGCTTTGGCAAGCTCAAAGCCCTAGTAGCATGTTCAGCACTGATGGTGGCCTGTCACAGAGAGAATACCAGGTTTTGGGACATTTCAGTCTTCCCTGCTTGCCAGACTGCAAAGCAGTCATGAGAGATGGATGGTGCTAGCCAAAACCTGGGGTGGTTTGGGAGGGGGTGCAAGCTGAAGGACCCTGTTGAGCCAAGGTCAAGGGATAGACTTGCACTGCTTGTGTGTGCTAGCGGGCAGGTGTGTGGTTGGACTAGGTTCTGTGGGAGAGTGTGGGGTCAGCCTTCCATGGGATGGTGAGGCAGAGAAACACATGATGGGTGGCTGAAGAGAAGCTTTATTCTCTGGCACGGAGGACTCACTAAATGCCTGGAGAGCACAATGGTGCACATTGAGGAGCATGCCCTTCCTTCCCCCAGTGAGATGCTGCAGCACGCCTCTGCCTTGCACATGGGCTCATTGCTTTGTCTCTGGCTTTAACCCATGCGTTTGGGACAGGATTTTGCTGGTAGGATCCACATGTGAAGTGGAAGGCACTCTTGGTCTACTGCAGCCCCCACGTGTTGTGGGCAGTGATCAAGGCATGTGTCAAGATTAACGGTGCAGGCACTGAACAGACCATCTGGGTGTTTGGAGAACAGAGTGTGGCAGGAATGGTGCTTTTCCATGCATGGGTGTTTCCTGGGAGGAGAGATGCCCCACCAAAACCACTGGGCTTTATGGCCAAGGATGCCCCAGTTGGCACAGCTGGAGGGTCAGGGATGATAATGGTGACCAGGGATTGGGCATGTGTTGACTGGATGCCCTCTTGCATTTGCTCCTCCCCTCCACAGCCGCAGTGGTTCCACGATGTCACTTCTTGCCTAAGAAATTAAGAACAATAATTGTGGAGAGGTCTGGAACCATCAGAAGATTTCTGCTGCCACTAATAATTGTGCCTTGAGATGGCATGTGGCCCCATGGGACCTTTTGTTCCTGGGAGGCTGGGGTCAGCAGCATGTGGGAACTGCGAGACAGGAGGAAGGAGGTGGTCTCTGGCAGCGTGGTGGCCATTGCACAGCTGGGTGGCTTTAATGCACTGAGCAGTGTTTGAACTGCTGAGTTTGAATGGGTGACGTGAGTACACCAGCCCCCATCAAACTCATGTTCTGGGAGGATCTATGGGAGAGGGAGGGAGTGGCATGGAGGGGCTCTTGGGGATAGCCAATGTGTGGAGGGCACTGTGCTGGGGAAGGCTGTGCAGGGAGGCTTTGGGGGTTCTTGTTTAGGAAGGACGTGGGACTGGCCAGGACCCCAGGGCTCCCTGCTAGCTCCCTTGTTGCTGTGTATCATGAGCTCCCTGAGAAATGCCCTGTGCAGAGCGGCCGCTGCCCACCGAGGGCTGGGCAGCCTCTCCGATGAGACACATGCCATTGTCTTCCTTGGCCCTTCTCAGCTGCTTGGCCGCTCTCGCCCCACAGCCAGCGGCTCCAAGACACGCACAGGGTGTGCCCAGGGCCGGGTGACCGCGGAGGTGCAC
>NW_010557216.1:15147-48885 GCF_000687285.1 Phaethon lepturus | reverse complement strand
GGAGCTATCCCCCATGTTCCCGGCGCCGTGAATAAAGAACGCCTGCCTTTTAACACTACGTTGGTGTTACGAGGTTTATTCCCGATTTCGGTGTCACTGGTACCCCGGGAGCCATCTGCTGGGGGTGCAAACGTCTGCAGGACGTGCTCCGGCGAGAGGAGGGCATTGCCCCGAGGCAGGGCGCGTCCAGCTGGGCGCTGGTTTGCTTTGGGAGCCGCTGGGCTCCCATCCTTCAGGAGGAGCTGGCAGCACCGGGGTAAACGCCGGCCTCGCCGGTTCAGTATCACCTCCGAGATGAGTTAAGTGTTTGAAGACCTGAGAAATTGCAGCATTCGCAGCCTTGTCATCTAAACACTCGCGTTCGGTGGGGGCAAGTGAGCGCTCCGGGGTCGTCAGCAGTCGCCTGCTGCTGCTGGTAGGTAGCAGTTATACTGATGGAGGAGTGAAAACGCCTCTTGGCAGCTGATGATTCAGAAATTCAGTCAACCTACGTGGCACCTTTCCCCAATCTTGTAAGGAGAGGGTGTTCGCAGCCTGCGCCACCGCTAGCTGCTGTGTTCTGGCTCAGCGGAGGCTGGGGAGTGCCGGATTTTGGCAAGGGTGTAGGCATGGGCGGAGGGCACCGCTCCCTATAGGTACCGTGCTCGGCCCGTAGGTATCTACGTGCACTTCTGGTGGATCAAAGCAGCGGGACAGTCGCCTCCAGCTCTCTGGGGCTCTTCACAGGAAGAAACAACTGGCTGGCTTGGCAGGGTCAGCAGATGTGCTGCTCTGCACATCTGGCGGGGAGGGAGGGGAGGAGAGAGCCTCCCCCACCGCGTGAGATCTCTGCAGCTGAGTTCAGCTCTTGTCCAAGATGGATGCTGGAAGGAAGGTTGCGCTGGATGCTTTCTAAGGTAGAACAGGTCTTTAATTTTTTTTTTTTTTTCTGCCAACAGAAAGCCTTTTTGTGACAAAAATGAACATATTTGCCAAAAGTTTTTGCATATTTCAGGGATTTCAGTTGTCTTTGTCAAAAACTGGAAAGCAAAACTTGACTTTTTCAGGCTGTGGCTTTGGTACACTGTCCCTTTGTAACTAAAATAAAGTAGAATTATCTTAATTTCTTAGCTAATTTTTTAACTGGACTTTTTGCTTGTGCTTTTTCACTGAAGACAGAGGAGCAAAAAACTTAAATGACTTTGTGGGACGTGGAGGAAAAAAGTTTGGTTTTCCTCTAGTCTTCAGCAAAGCAAGTTGGCAGTTTTGGTCCAGTTCTAGTCTTGGCACATTTTCTCCTCATGCTTAATTTAAGGTGACCAGTGTAGGATCTGCTCTAGTTTCACATTCCTCAGCCTTGTGTTTTTGCACTTCCAAGACTGTGTGATGGATCTTAAGGAGTCTGCATTATGCAGTCCTGTATCCATCTGTTGTCCTCACAAGTTAAACAGCCTGAAAAAAAATGGATTAGAGCCTCAGCTCCTATAATGAAGCAGCAATTTGTCTCCAGATCCTGATCCAGGTGTAGCTGAGCTAACGAGCCGGCTGGCCTTGAGCATCAGAGAATGTTAAATATGTTTTTTCATAGAAAAAGCTCGAGTGAGGAAGAGAGAGGAGCGTTGGGAAGAGGGAGGGAGGGAAGAGGAGCAAAGGTAGGAGAAATCGGCAGGTGGGGTGGGTCTGTCTGGCCAGGCTGGACATGCAGATCGTGTCGGGCGTCCTCTCCAAGATGCCTTTGAAGGTGATTGCAAGCGGTTGTTGACCATCCAGTGGTGCCACGCGTTCTCGGGAGCCTGGAGGGGAGAAGAAAGCGCCGTTAACACCGGCCAGTTGCTTTTCCTACAAGGGGACGCAAAGGCTCGCGCGGGCCGAGTCTCTTGGCGACTCTCGCGGGGTACGGGTTAATGGAGGGGGTCCCCCAGCTCCGCTCCTCTACTTCCCAGGAGAGAAACCAGGCGTATTAAGGCAGGTAAAAACGGTGGTGAGAAAATAAGGAGCGGAGAAGGTCTTACTCCATTATGCGGGAGAAAATACCTCCCAAGTAAAGAGAATGAGGTGAAAGTGGTAGTGTCAGGGGAGAGGGAAGGGGGGAACTGTGCCGGCTCCTGGGAGAAAGGCTCTTGCCTTCCGTGGGGCTGAGTTGCCTGCAGTGGGGTAGTGGGAGGGGAGGATGGGGAGGATGACTAGTTGGAGAATATTTTTTTCATGGTGAGGAAGGTTTGGTTATGAAAGCGAGAGGAGAGGGAGGGGAGGTCAGGTTGATGGAGATCACGTTCCATTCAATTTGGAGGAAAAGAGAGGGAGAAAAGAAGATGAGCCTGAAATGAGGCTTAATTTTAATGAAGGAAAATTCTCCGCTAAGTAAGGAGAGTTGAAAAGGAGGGGAGAGGAGGGTTTGAAAATGATAGGAGCCTGACATGCTATTGTGGTGGAGAGATTTCCTTTTCTTTCTTTTCCCTTTGGTTGAAAAAAAAAAATGATAAAGATAGTGGAAGGTGGGGGGGAAAAGTGAGGAGAGATCTAATAAATGAGTTGTAACACCTGAAAGGAGTGTTCTGGGAGAAGTGGCCCCTCGGTGACGCCAGGGTCCTGCTCAAGACTCCATGCATGGGATAAAAATTGCTTTTTTTTTTTTTTCCCCTGTGTCTGTGCTCCAGACGGTGTGCCGTGCCAGCCGGGGCAGGCTGGGTCTCAGTCCAAGCCTTGTCATTGATTTTTCACTTGGAACTGACTCCCTTAATGGGTACTGGGGTGGGGGCTTGAAGCACCCCAGGGGCCACCTGATGGATGGGGCTATTAAGAATGATGAATGTGAGGCCCTTGCTGCTGCTCGGGGGGTTAGGGCGACCGTCCGGGTAGGGTTTGGGGACTCGCTGCCAGCAGCGTGGTGCGCAGTGGGAAGGACGGATCCAGCACTGGGCATTCATGCATTGTAGCTAGCCCATTAAATGAAGCCATTCCCATGCTGGCATCCAGGATGAATTTTCTGCTGGGCCCCTGAGAGTTGACTGCACTTAGGATGTGTGCTGCTGCTCATTCCCAGCTACTGATTTCCATTAAAAATTGAAAAATACATGAATTATTTCCTTTGCATTATTTTCTTTGTCTTCTGAGCATGGTAATTGTAGCGTCTTGCACACAACTGTGGCACAGGCGCTATCGAAGGGACGTCCAGGTGGGGACTGATTGCAAAATGATGACTCTGTGGGGTGGTTGGCAGTGCTGAACCTGTGAAACCCTTTTTGCAGTGATATTGTATTGCTCTGGGTGCTGGTGTAAATGCATCAGGAACTTTCGTGATCCTTTGCTGGTACAAGCCCTAGATACGCTTGAAATGTTTGGCTGGATACCTGTTGCTGTTGTTCTGGCTGCCCTTGGTGCGGTGGGAATTACTGGGTATTTCATAGATTTCTGTTTCAGTCTCCTTCATGGATTTCTGTTCCTTCCCCAAATCTCCTGCCTGCCTTCTAGATGGTGGGTACGCAGACTGAGAGCGCACCGGGAACCGCAGTTAAAAGCTCATCTCATCTTCTGCGCAGTTCACAGCGCAGAACTTCGTTGGTTTAAGGCTTTTTAAAAGACGAAGACGTCCTCTAGGGACAAAGAAATCCATCTCGTTTCAAACTGCTTCTGTGTTTAAGGGTAGAAATTCAAATAGCTAGCCCAGGTGAAGCTCACCATTTGCTAATGTATTCTCCTACCCAAGTGATTTTGGGTTCATGCAGACTTC
Source organism: Phaethon lepturus (assembly GCF_000687285.1). Taxonomy (NCBI): domain Eukaryota; kingdom Metazoa; phylum Chordata; class Aves; order Phaethontiformes; family Phaethontidae; genus Phaethon; species Phaethon lepturus. The sequence goes on along the minus strand of NW_010557216.1, from coordinate 45,176 downwards.
TTGTTCTTGATGAATAATGCTTAATAGGTGTTGAAGTAGTATTTGTGTAAAGCTAGCTGAAGAAATCGGGGGCAAATTGCCTGCATTTGCTGGTTCTCCTAATCAACAAGCAAACAAGGGACTCCTGGGCAACGGTGAATCGCCCCTGCCCCTGTCCGAGCTCTTGCCCTTCTTCTTCACTGAAGTATCTGAGGGTGCTGCAGAAGGGAGTGAAATCGTGATGATTTGATTTCCCATGCTCCGTCATTTTCCCCCTCACTGGGAGACAGCTGTGTGGTGAGTGCCAGCCGTTTCTGGAGCAATTCCTTAATGGATGTGGGGCGTTTGGGAGGCTCTGAAGATCTCTGGTTTTGCTCTGCCAGGTAAAATGCTCGCTTGCCTCTGATCTGTGACTTCTGGGAGGTGGCTCTAAAATGGGGTACATAATCTCAGACTTTGGACCTTTTTTTCTCCATAATCCAAGGCTTAGATCCTTGATTTGGAGTAAATGATTCCCTCCTGCTCCCCTCCTGCCCCCAAATCCTTTCACTCTGAAATAACACCTGCTCATGTCCTTGTGTCTGTCGTGGGGAGGCAGAAAGATCTTCTCATCATGAGGAAATGCAGTCCTCTTCATCCCCCCCACCGCCACACATCCTCTTCCAAAATACTGCATAATGTCAGACTAAATCCTTATCAGAAATTTTAATGAGCAAAACAAAACCTGAAATCTGTGTGATTAAAAGCAAATCTTCCTTCTTCTGCTCTGCTGGAGCTGGCTGCCAAAAGAGAGTCACAACGCTGACAATGGGAGGCCCCTCATATTTAATTACCTCTGGCTTCAGTTGGTGATTTAGATAGACATCCTCTGCGGTCCCTGCTGGGGCCGTGGATAACCTCGAAGAACAAACAAAGGGTGGTTAAAGTGGTCTCCACTAAAATGTTTGGCAAGGACTGCTGCTCTCTGCTGGTGGAGGTGGCCCACTTCTGGCCCCGGGGACAGTCCCCTATCTCCGGGGGGCTCTAGGGACAAGAGTTGGCCAATGTTGGCCCCAGGTGTTGCTTTTTCCTCCCCTCAATGATGGTCTTCGCTTAATGCTTGTGTGGGACTTTTCCATGGGTGACAGTTGCTCACAGCAGCTGCCCTGAAGACACTCCACCTGTCTACCCACCTCTCTGCCAAATTTCTTTTGACTTCTCCCATCAACCTTGCAGCACGCATGCTGCTAAGTGTCCAGCTGTCTTTTCCTACCCCATAGAGGCCCCCTTTTTCCCACATCAGCTACCTGTAGGGCTTGAAGACATGTCATAGTCCTTTGCAGTTGCCATTAGGCAAGTGGACATAGTGCCAGTAGCTACCACCATCCAAGGCACCTCCCTTCATGGCTCAGGTGGAGGCTTACCACAGGGAGAAGGGGTGAATCCTGGTGGCTCTTGCCTACCGCCTCGGTGCTGTTCCAGTCCACATCCCCACCGTACGCATGACAAAACCACCTTTCAGCCCTTTTCTTGAAAATGTGTTGTCCCTCTGCTCCATAGTGCCTTTCAGTCTCCCCTGGGCACTTCTTGCAGCAGAATTCCAGTCACAGGTCCACGTGGTGCTTCAATGAATTAATTGACTTATTTCCCTGTTACTTCCATTCCCGGCTTAATTCCTTGGGTACCTTTCAAAATCACCATCTGACTTTCCCAAAGTCTCTTGAATTATGTCTTCACCCATATCTTCCGTCGTTTGTCTCCTTCCAAGAGGCTGTTTCATTTCATTTGTCCTTCGAAGGAAGCGGGAGCATATTTCATGAGCCGTAGAATTGAATCAAATAGAAGAGAGCAGGGAGCATTCACCTGAGCTCAGACCTTTCCCCATTAGAAAGAGATAATTAAGAGATACTCAGAAGGTGCAGCCAGCCCATGTTTCTGGCAGTCGTCCTGACTGGGTGTCTCTCTCTGCTTTGCCCAGAATGCAGGATGCTTAAATTATCATAATTTAATGGCAATAATATGAGAATCTAGATAGAAATAAGCTAGAACAAGTGCCGGGACGCGAACAGGAGAACCTTGCTAGCAATGACCTTGCCGTGTTTTAACACCCGCTAAGCCACGGTGACTTGGGCTGGTGAGACAGTAATGAGGTGAATATATGCGGATGGCAGTGTCCTCTTCAGTACCTCGTGACATTGTTCACAAGCAGTTGGACAGGACGGCCGTCGTGACTTGTCTCGTAGGCAGCTGGCTCTGAAGCAGTGGCGTGACGGTGGGATATCGACTCCTTATTGCTTTTCCCTTTCTCTTTTCTTTTCTTTTTTTTTTTTTTTTTTTTTTTTGGTAAATTGAGAGGCAGGAGTAATTATGCCAAGATTAGAGTGCTAATCATCACTTGAAAACGGGGGAGTCATTTCTGAAGAAGCAATAATACATTGAGAGAAAGTAAGGATTGACTGACAGTGCAAGTCTGAGAGGAGCCATACAACTGTCATCCTTCAAGCATACGTCTCCTTGACCTTGTGAATCTAATGTTGCTGATGTGTGGGCAACGCTGGGTTAGAAATCTGTAAAAATCATAAGAGAAATTGTGTCTTGATTAATGTCAGCGTGGCCAGACATCCTCCCCTTTTCCGAAACTAACTGTTCAGCTTGTTGAGTTTGCTGGGAGAAAAATACTTGGTGACTGGCTTGTGAGACAGCTTTGTGTGCACTTCACTTGATGTTCTCCAAGACGCATCCTAGGAAGGCTGGGCTGGAATAAAGCATCTCCTCTCAGAAAAGTGTAGTGAAACTGGGAAGGAGAGGAAGGCGTTGCAAAGGCTGGTGTAGTACAATGCAATGCCTGCAGTCCCCTCAGCTTTGTGGTTTTTTGTTTTTTTTTTTTTTTCAGCAGATCTTTTTAACAAAAAGGAGCGGAGAGAGTTGTCTTGTTGAAATTGTTGTTGCCTGTTTGCCCTCTCCCAGAAGTAAAAGTCCTCTGAGGCTGGGAATGTAGATGCTCCCTGGAGGACAAGCAACTTCTTCCTCCTAATTTCATTTCGTTTGACAAAAACAAAATACAAAACCACAGTTAAATCCATATTAATAGATGCAGTTGCACACAGTCATGGGGGCTGTTGAATTAAGGTCTGATCCTGCTTGCTCCTGAGTGCCTTTCCTTTCTGACTGCAGTGGGGGTTGAGAGTTTGCAGGCTCTGAGGTGGGGTACTCAGTATCTTGCAGGGTTGGGGCTTTTAATTTTGCAGATCATCAAAGGCAAACCAATTCATCAATTATCAACGCTTCAGCTTGCTGCTGAGTAAATGAGAGTATTACCGTGTATCAATTAGTAGCATCGGATGCCCCGACATGATAACAGAAGAGCCTGCTTTTGAGACGTGCCTGGCATCTGCGCTTTCTCTGTCTGCAAACGGCGGCAGCAGGTGCCCAGATGTGTTGAAAAGTGGTTGTGGGATTTGCTCTGCTGGGGGAGAGGAGATGCTCGAGAGTTTGATTTCATGGGAAAAAGAAAACGTAGATGCTCCTGGGTTGGTCTAAATCCCATCTCCTGTTCAAGTGTCTTAGCTCTTGAGTAAGGTAGCTAGTTAGATGAATGCTGGTGGTTGACTGCTGAGAATCTAATTATAGTTGGGGTGCTTAGAGATTTGGGATGCTTTTTTTTTTTTTTTTAATGGTATCTCCTTCCATAACATCAGATCAGTATGAAATTCAGCTCAAGGAGCAGCACTGCTGACCTCACGCTCTGCAGTCTCTGCCCTTTTCCCTCTTCTTTTCAAGCCTCCGCATTTGGGGTGTGACATGAATAGGTTCACTGGAAGTGCTAATCTGGATTGCCCCCCACCGCGGGAGCTGTTCCTAATTCCTCGGCACCCTCCGGGGAGCGCGCGTGCCGGGACGTCGCCGGGTCCTGTTCCCTACTCCAATTCTCAGTGGTGGTTTGTCCTGCGTCCCCTTAGTTCATCACCACCAGGCGCTCGTTCTCTGTTCAGATTCATGCACTCTTTCTCCTTTAATTTATTTATTTGTTATTATTATTCTGCACATTGAGCAGAGCTCGGTGAAGGACGCATTTTCCTGCTCATTTGCTGGATAGCAAAATTCCTGTAAAAAAGGCGGGGGGGGAGGAGGAAGATCAACGCCTCCCCCTGCAAATTCAACTGTTTTGATTTCATTTATTTAAATATATTCCCAAAGGCTTTAAATAAAACAAAAGGAAGCTCAGTGATGGGCCTTTGAACCGAATGCTCTGCATGTTTTGATGCTTCAGCATCTTTTGAAGTTCATTTCTTCCCCTTCCTCGAAACAACCCAGTGGGTTCAATGCAGGAAACGGTTTGGGGTCACCAAAGCTTTGTTTTTTTAGAGAAAGAAGTTTGATAGTTTAGGTTTCTTTTCCCCCTAGTTAAAAAAATGGGTCTTGCAGCCTTTCATGACGTTGGGATGGAGGGCTGCTGCCATTTTAGGTTTACGCTGCTGCCGCGAGGAAACGTGCAACGGAACCGAAGTCAGTGGGGTTGTAGCGACGGTGCAGAGGTTGATTTAGCGGCCGAGATCTCAACACCTCAATTGGCAAACAATTCCCCCTTGGTGGCTTTTAGCATCCCCTTTTCTGGTGGGATGGGTGCTGGGGTGGCAGAAATTGATCCTCCCTCCTCGGTGTCCAAAAGCACCCGGCAGCGTCGCTGGTTCTCCTGGGCTTGCTGCCTTGTGCCTAATGTACAACAGCCTTAAACATTCCTGGCTTCTTATATATTTAAAGAGTAATTCATATAGCACTTCTCCTAGCAGCTACAGCAGTGCACCTGAGGGATTAGAGTGGATCTTTGTCACAAGTGTTTAGTGCTTGGTACACATGTTTATTATGTATTTCAACTAAATTGGAGTCAATAAACTATGTGCATAAATATAATGGATATGAACAAAACGCACATCCCCTCCCCAAATAGGCTGTTTCCTATGCAGGGGCTCTGAAGAGTTGCAGGGATGTCTAAGTCTTACTTCTGTTGTAACTGGCATTAATATAATACTCTTCCTTCAAAGAGAGGCTCCCATACTGTGAAAATGCCTTTTCTGTCCAGGCAGGGGCCAAATAATAGCAAATTATAAGCATGGAAAATATTTAGAACAAAAAAAAAAGAAAAAAAGAAAAAAAAAAAGAGGAAAGAGGACTCTGAATTATCAGAGCTGATCCATAGCTTGCAGTCTCGTACAATTTGTCTTTTGAATACACCATGTGAACCAGCTATGAATAAAATCAGTCAATTTAACCCAAAATCAATGCTCTTTTGTAGAAGTGCTTAAAATCTAAGTGGAAGGGAAAGCTTTGAAGCTGCCTATCCCTTGGTAAACGCAGCACTTACTCAATGTGTGATTTTAGCAGAAAATCCCTTGGTCTCCCAGTGCCCGGCACTGGACCTTCATTAGAAAAGCTGATGCGTAATTAGCAAATGTGCGGAAAATGCGTAAATTAATTTTTTTTAAAGGAAAACAATGTTTTTTCTTTCCGTGTGCGGCACATGTCGCTGCCATGAGCCCTGCTGCAACGAGGTAACGTACTGGCTCCCTTGGAGTCGTGTGCCGAGGTGGGGAATTTTTTGGGACACGTGTCCCCTGGCAGGGGCCGCGCGCCTCTTGCGGGAAGCACGGTTCTTCCTTTGTCTGCCTTGTGCCTCCAGGGAAAGCCCATTGCTTCTCCACCTTGGGAGAGCTGCCAAGGCTGGGAGCGCTGGCAGCCGCGCGGTTCTCAGCAGGTTGGCAGGCTTGAATCTTCATGAGGGATCCAGGCAAGCCAGGTTGGCTCTTGCTGCCGGATTAGAGTCTGTGGCGTGATAAAGACGTGCAAAGCGCTTCCCTCGTCTCCCTTTGGGAGGGAAGCTCACGGTCTCATGGGCGCTGGGATAACTGGACTGGTGGAGGTGGTGTTTGTGCCGGTGTGGCTCTCCTGGCTTCAAGCCATGCCCCCTTGGCTTCACTCGTTGGCTACTGCCAGTTTTATTTTTTATCCAAGCCAAATTTGAAGCCCAGGCAAGACACTAGTCCCTGTGCAGTGCAGATGGTTGAAACCCCATTGAATGAGATGTTTAGAAATGGATGGGATGTTACAGCCAAGGAATCAAGCCTGACAGGTCGCTGCGGAGGTGCCCAGTGACCCCAAACTCTCTCTTTTGAGTCCAAGTCAAGAGTGCTGTGATTCAGCAGCTGTGATCTGGCAGGGCTGGGCGGATTAAAAGGCTGCTTGGGTCTCGCTGAAAGGATTTTGCCCCTTTTTGCTGTCATATCTTGGCACCCCAGACTTGCAAATGTGCTTTTTCTCCGAAGCACCCCTGAAGGAGATCCTAACTGCACTGGGAGGTGAGACCAAGGAAGCTGTGTGATGTGCTCAAGGGCTCAGTGGGAGGCTGTGGCAGAGCAGGATGAGTGACCCTTCTTATCCAGAGTCCCAGACTCCACTTCCATCAGTAACATCACTGATCTTCCAGCGTAAGCCATTTACCTGTTATATTAAGGCGATCAAGGGTTTTGCACGAGAATATTACAGGGTTATGGCTGGGCTGGGAGAGAAAGGGTCATTCCTTGAGCAGGTCCATGAGATGGCGTTACTCTTTCTTTGATGCCAGGTCTCCTGAAGATCCACGTTTAGCAAGGTGCTTTAACAGGGTAAAGTCTTGGCTGTTAGCTGAGCAAAGTGAAGTCTTTAGGAGGCGGGGATGGTGGTGGTGGCCCTGGTCTTGTAAGTCCTTAGGTATCAATTACTGAAGTGAAAGGTTTTGTTCTCTCTCTTTGTTTCAATCAATTGTTGATAAATAGCTCAGTGCTGTGATGGATGTTGTGATCAGAAGTTTGAACTTACCCTGGGCCTGTCAAATTTGATGTATATCAGATGTCTGCACTAATTTATACAAATGCTTCGCAGTGCTTGAAGAAATCAAAACCTTGGAAGCACAAGAGTTTGACCAAAAAGGACCAACTTTTCTCTCTTGTCCCCAAAGAACCTTGTGTTATTTCAGTGGTACTCTTGGACAGCGTGATGATCGTGGTGTTGACCGGTTGTGAAATGGAGCATGCTTTTGAACCCGTCAGTGTGATAGGACCTTGTACGCTGGTAGATGTTATGCTAGAGACCCAGCCAAAGTCAGGGTCCTGCAGCTCGGCTGTTTTATGCATGCATGGGAAGACAGAGTCTTTCTTTCAGAAAGCTTATTTCAAAATCAACACAACTCTTGGAGGGTAAGAAGGGAAATATTAATGTGCCGTGACTTGCAGTAGGGTGTGCAGCTGGTCGGTAGTGTGGCCATGAGCATAACCTGGGCTCCTGTGGTATTGTCTTCACTAGATGTGCTGCTTTCATTTCCCAAGCTGGCATTTCATGCAGGTTAAAAAAAGAAATAAAAAAGCAACTCTCACTAAGTTCCCCAAATAAAAGCATTTTGTGGCTTAGCCTATTTATAGCTAGATGAGTGAAGGCAGCACTCACTCAGAGGGACATCAGGAGGTTAATATGTGTACAGCTGGTTTGGCCAATTGATTTCTGTGACCATTAAATTCCACTTCTAAAAGCCTTGCATACGCATATTAGTTGATACTTCTTGGATGGTGGTGTGCTCAAAACAGTGCTCAAAGCTTTGTTTTTTTCTGGTGTAGAGGCAATAAGGTGTTGCTGGTGAAAGGTGCTGGAGATAAACACGGCAGGGTTTTTTTTTCCCTTCTTGTTGTTTTTGCATTTTAATTGGCTGGCAACTCTCACCGTTTCTCCCCCCATCCAGTCCTTATTTAGTTCAGTATGTAATTCCATACACAATACGCACACGCTGAGGTGTGGTTTCAAGGTCTTCGTGTGTTTAGCAAATATTTCAGCCGAAACGATCTGTTCAGCTGTTACATTGATTGCCAAGATTACAGCACGACAACAAACATTATTTGGGGGATCGGAGACGAAATTACAGCCCACTCTCTCCGGCGTCTGCAGCGAGGAGCAGATGCACCGTTAATTTTGTGCTGCAATGTCCATTACTCCACGCGGTGGTATGGCAATGCATTAGCATTGCAGCCAGCCGTGCCTGATGGTGCCGCGGCGGAGGCTGTAAACCCCGTTGCTCGCTGGAAGGGTCCGTGCGATGCCAGGGCATTTTTTGACTAGCGAGGGCTGTAGCGGCGTAAGCCAAAGCAGGGAAAGCAGAACAGGTGGTAGAGGTTGGCAAAGTCATGTTAACGGCTGGGATGCAAAAAGTGACTCTTGAAACGGCGGCAGATCCACACGCAGCCTTTCTGCGGAGCGCGGGTCGGTGGTACTGGCCGTGGTGCAGGTTGTTTTTTTCCATAAGAGTAGCTCATCTTGGACCGATCGAACAACTGCGTGACAATAAACCTATTTACTTTGGAAGGAGTAGTGATGGGCAAACAGGGTGACCTCTCTTGCTAAGCAGGCATAGGGTCCCTTCTGGACCTGACGTCGGGGCACAGCTGTGTTAGTTTGGGACTCAAACTTCTGCTCTGGATTTGGGTTCAACCCAAATCCAGTGGCTTACAGAGTGCGTGTGACTCTGAAGTTGGTGGAGCTGCAGAGGGTAGAGGAGTTGGGCTTTGGCTTGCGATCTGGCTCCGTCCCTGCAGGATGCGTGAACGTTGCCGACACACACGGTCTGACCTTGAGAGCTGAGCTGGAAACGGAGCACAGCAGCCAAAAGCACTTGTGACCTGGCCACTGCGAACTGGCCTGCCTCAGTTTCCCCTGCCTACGCAATGTGGAGTGTCCTGCAAGCATGCAAAAGGAGCCACATGCAATGCTAGCGCGTTGTGACGTGTGATGCTAGCGCATTGTGACATGCGATGCTAGCGCATTGTGATGTGTGATGCTAGCACATCATGACGCAGGATGTTAGGGCCTTGTGATGTGCTAACATCCAGAGCGTCAGGGATAGACCTCAGCAGAGCCACGGAGAAGGCAGCAGGGTTCTGCCCTGTTTCCTCCTCCCCGTGCGTGCTCGCGGGCGGAGCGGCAGCAGGGCGTGCAGGTGAGCGGGCTGTGGAGGAGGAGGATGGCTTCCTTCGGGGAAAAGAAATCTGAGTCCTGTGCTGTCCTTCCCGATGGCTCTCGCTGTGGTGCCTTCCCTAAATATACGCTTTTCACCTCTCATATAGAAAGAGTAAAATATCTACTATAACACATGAAGCAGCTGCATGCAGAATGAGGTCACTGCACTTGATCTCGTTATGAACTTTTTTTTTATGGTTGGAAGTTGAATATCAACTGTGTGGTGGCCATGGAGGAGATAAGAGGAATATGCAGCCTAATGCATGTCGCTGCCTTGAAGTTTGGGGCAGAGGCTTTGCAGTCTCAAGGACGAGGCTGGTTAGGGACTCTCTGACCTTGAACGTGCTGCTCTGATCCTGCCTGATGCTCTCATGAGATTTCTGGCAGAGAGAAGCAGCCCAGCTAGAAAAGTGGATTGTATGAGATTTCTGCTTCTGTTCTGATGCTAGCAAGAGGGTCACCCTTCTTGTTAAAGTTACGTTTATTGATAGCTCTTCAGGAGTCTGTATAGAGTTAATAAGTGGTTAGCAGATGTTAGAAACATATTGCAGATATTAGTAGTAGATTGGTATAAATCCATCAGCTACCGGTGGCTACACACCATGGTTATAAGCTGAGCGCGGACTCATTGACCCGAGTTTTCGGCAGCCCATTAGCTATTTACCTCTACTACGCCTTGTTCAACTCCCCGTTAACCAGCCGAGAGGCCCTCTCCGGGAAGTTTGGCCTGAAATAACACAAAGTACGCAAATCTCTCGACAACTCTGCCAAATTCTTGGGTAACAAGTAATTTGTAAATCTGATTCATGCCTTTGCCTTGGATCCTGCTCGGAGCTCCCTCCTCGGCCCATCTCTCCTATTTATTAAGCATCTTTGTCCTAAGAGTGATAGAGATGCAAAAAGGAGGTGTGATCAAAGGGGAGGAGGAGGATGGAGCGAGATCAAATATTAAATTTCTGAATGTTTTCTGCTAAGTGACAGTGAGGGAACAGGAATGAATCGAGTGTCCAATACCGCTGCTTTCAACGGCTTTCTTTTCCAAATGTCAACGCGTAAAAATAAAACTGGAGGGAAAAGGAAAAGCTATAGGGACACATCACAGCCCTGTGTCTTGCTAAATGACACACACCGAAGGCTAGAACAGTTTCAGTACCTTTTATAGGAGCTGCTCCCATCCCGGCGAAGTTAATGAGTATCCAGTTTTCACTGCCTGCTGGGTAATGTCAGGTCTAAAATACGGCAAAGCCTGTCTGAGGCAGCCGCTCAAGGGAGCAACAAATACAGGTTGCTGGCAGAGACAGCTCAGAATTGCTCTCCGCGGCCCTGGTCTTCTGCTGTGACCAAGGAGCTCTTCTGACGGTGCCAAATGGGGAAAGATGACAAAAGTGGCCTGGAGCCAGCTCCTGGCCCGCGGCGTGCACGGGGACCACGTCCTTCGCTTAGCCGGGGAGGTATTTCTGCCCTTCTCTGGTTGCCTCTGGCTCTTCGGTATCCCTCTTCCTCCACCCTAGCTGGAGGTCAGCATAGGGGTGTCCGTCACTGGTTTTCTTCTGCATCATGGAAGGTCTTTAGGCTTCAAACATCTTGGTTTAGCCTTGCTTTTGGGGCTAGCAACAAGGTAGGACGCCAGGGAAAAATGCTGCTGTAAAGTTATTGTCTGGATGGCTCATGAATATATAGACCTAGTACCGACATTACTGATTTTCTTCATCTCCTACCAAGCTGGCCTCCGTGGCCCGGTCTCCAGCTAAAATTTCTGCTCTATTGTCATTCCTACCTTTGATTAAGCCATTCATCCGGAGATGAGCTGGCGTGACCCACGAGGTTCCATAATTTCACAGGGCACGTCTGGAGCCCACGCTGCGGCTCGCTGCCGACCCTACTGAATCACTGATGACTGCGGGCTCTAATTACCTGCGCTGTGGCTGGTTGGGATGCGTTTGGGAAATTGTTAGGTTGGCGTGTTGATGAGTTGCTTGCAGCTTAGTGAAAGTCTGATGAGTTGCAGGTCAACCTCTCGCCTTCCCACCTCATGGAGGTAGAGGAGGGCAGCAGGGAAGAAGGTACATGGAGAAGCCCACCTTGGGCTTGAACTCGGCTTCCAGGAGAGGAAGAGCTTCGTTTCACAGCCATTTTGGTAATCTTGATCGGGGTTTTCAGCATCTGCGTGCAGCGGGGTCTCTGTGGGAGTCTCTTGTACCTTGGGCATGCGCTCCCCTGCACCTTGCACCTGCGTGCAGGACTCTTGGGTCCCAGCAGAGGAGAGGACCTGGAGGAGAGCCCGCATACGGTGTCCAGCGACGTGTCCTGCTGGGATGGCATGGCCTGGGGAGTTTTCCCTGGGAAGAAAAGCCAGGGCAGTGGGTGCTGACACCCTGGCACTCGTAAAATGGAGTTGGGAGCAGAACTGGGGTTTGCTGTTGCCCATCCTTCATCCAGCTTGAGAGGAGGTTTCCTCTGGCCTTGGCTGCTGGGCTGTCTGCATTTCTGCTGAATAATGGAGCCGGCATGGGGGAGCGTGGGTGGGTGTAATGTCGGCTGTTACCATAGCATCTAAGTGCTTCTGCAACGCTAATGTCTCGACGAAATGGGTCGGTGTTATTATTCCCATTTAGACAGATGGGAAACTGAGGTGTGGAGAACTCGGGAACTGACTTGGGCTCGGTGATACTGTCACTATTTTGGGAACATGGACCCCAGATGGAAACCACGGCTCTGAACGAGGAGCCTGGGGAGGGCTGGCTTTGCAATGGGGTGCTGGCAGGGATCTTAAAATCCAGGGACGTGCTTTTCCCATCTGAAATAGGTACCGCCGTTCAAACAGGAACTCTTTCAGAAATATTTTTGTGGTTGCACTCGTTTGTAATGATCGCAGTGGCCCGTTCTGGCTTTTTGAGCCGCGTTGTGCCTCTTGCATTTACTTTCATTTGTTTATTTATTTATTTTGATAATCCCCACTTCATAGAAGGGATCTGCAGCTAGGGAATTAGTGGCCTGTCAAAGCAATTTCTCACCCTCTTCACCCAGGGCATCTGGTTAGTTTACACTCGGGATACTTTAAAAAATAATTGTTTGGAACCCATAATTCATTTATTATTCACTTCAAAATACTCGTGTATAACTTTGCCACCTTTGAGTTTTCCCGAGTCTTAAGCAGTTGGCATTTACTGGAATTATTTTGTCCCTAATTACCTCTATTTTTGATGAAAGAGAATTAAGACGTAGTCAGCATCCCCAAAGTATCTCAAGTCAGCCAATTGCAGAATGGGTTCATTCCCAGCAATACTATATATCATGAAGACAGCTATTTTTTTTTATTATCTCCTTGTTTCTTTATTGTTTATTTATATAAAGCTCATTGTATATTTTACTTTCGTGTTTTTTATATATTTCGTCTGTTTCTCTACCAGTGGTGTCTGGAATGAGCAGGGATGTTTATATTGAATTTCATGCTCACCTATGCCCAGCCATAGTTTTTGCGTAGCTGAGTGACATAGCTGTAAGAGCCATGGATGGTTCCATATCGTGTTTCTAATTTCAGTTGTTTCTTTTTTTGTTATTTTGACCCATTTCCAGTCACTGTAGCATGCCGCCGGTTTATTGCACAGGCACTAGTTAAAATACTCGTGTCTTTTTAAAAAGAATAAAGGTTTAAAGTTTTATTCTTCGAGTATCTTTAGCTGGTAATGACCTTTCTATGTCTGCCAACCACTTCGGTGAAGGCGAGACGCGGTTGTTCTCTATTACTCGAGGAGCCCAACTAAGTTGCATTTGCCAATGTCAAATTACTCGTGAGCTGTTTGACCTCCTATTTACTTCTAATTCCTGCAAGCTGTTAGTAAGAGCTACACTAAATCAACCTGTCATTTGATCTCGCCTTTTGCTACTGTCACGGAAAGATTTTATACTTATGAGCATCGGAGAGGAACTGCGTAAAACTCCTTAAGAGCATATTAGAGTTTACAAAGTGTGTAGGAAGTTGTTCAGGGATATAAATGGTACAAATTATAGAGTAAAGGCTGTGGGAGAGGAGAGGAGACAAGCTGGTGTCTAGCCGGGAGAAATGTAGGGAGCAGCAAGGGAAAACATGGACTTTAAAGCAAGTTTTCACCTGATGGAATTCCACATTTATTCTTACTCCGTGATTTCAACACCGATTATGGGTTTACAAGATTTATTCTTTTCCCTAACTGCTGGGGCTGCAAAATCAAGCTGCATTCACCCTGCTTCTTAGCTCATCACTAATAATAAAGATCCTTCAATGGGAGTTGAGTTGACAGTTGTGCTGAGGACAGTCATCATGGGAGCTGGCACCAAGAGTGAGAACACGTTATTGTTCGGCGTGAACCATTGTACCGACATAACACCACTCGTTCAAAGGCTCTTAAAACGCTGCTCAGTTGTTAAGCTTCTCAATATCTCTGTTAGGGAGCTGCTGTTCAAGATTTCCTGCAGCAAGGGAAACAGAGGTGTTAGAAGGATGAAAAGGGAGATGCAAACCAAAGCGGCGATCCTCCGACTTCTGCATCCGAGTGGGGCGCGGGAGACTTGGTCCACTGGAGACTTGGTCCATTGCTCTGGCGTGGAAAATGTCTCGATTTCCCTCTTTTGGAGAATGGCTGCAGAAATGTTAGTCTGATAAATGCGTGTGCGTTACGGTGTATGGGTGCTGTGATGGGAGCTGGGTGGAGATGGCTTTTTTCATGGTGGCAAAGTAGCACGCATAACTTGCTCTGTTGTTCTTCAGCTGCTGGAAACCAGCCTTAGACCAGCAAGCAACTTTTTTGGAGCATTTTAAATAGCCTGATATTGCACTGATGTATCTGCGCTTGCAAAATACTGGGCAAAAGGCGTTGTAAAGAAAACTCACTCTATTAAAGTATTTATTGATATACGTATATATGAAAACTGCTGCAGAAGGCAAAGCCATAATGGGTCCCTTTAGTAGGTATTTATGGTTGGGTTCTGCTGTATCGTTGTTCCCATTCCTCTTTATGCCCCTGAGGAGCATTTTGCAGACATAGTTCTCCAAGCAAGCCGTCCTTGCAAAAACAACCCGGGGAGCAGCGTGGTTCATCTTGGCATGGTCACTTAGCTGGACTTTGGGGAAGCTGCTGGTGCAGGGTTGTAAATGACGTGATCGTGCAGGGTTGTTCACTATGGGTTTGCCTGAGACTAGGGCTTGCCTGCTTGGGTTGGGAGAAGGAGAAATCCTTTGGAGGCCTGTAGACCCTACGTGCAAGTTCTGCTTGTTTCGCAGCATCGAGAGAAGGGGACCAAGACAAGACGGAGTTGCAATATGAGATAAGACTGGGAAGAAAAATTCCTGACCTGTGCCATTGTGGAGATAAGTGAGGTATAAAATTGGGTCCATATTTACGTTTGAGGGAGAATTGCTTTCCAGGGATAAGGACATGCTCTGCCAGCACCTACTGAAGTGCTGCTGTGTCTCCTAATTGGGCTGTTAAAGTGTTAGGGATCAAAAACGTGGTAATGACCTTCCTTAAAACAAAGCTTTGAGGGAAGAGGAAAGATATGGAAGTGTCCTAGCAATCTGTGACCGAGTGCTTAGCACCAGGCGCCTGGATATGGAAAAGATGAGGGCGATATCTGTCTCCAAAGAGATAGCAGCATTGTGAAAACACAGCAAAGTAAATCACCGCTCCCTAAGCAGAGCCAGCCCGTATAAATCAACAATAATATCTCAGCCCTCGCTGAGTGCACGTCCGAGACACTGTACACAGCTCTAGTCACCGTGTTACAAAGAAGGAAATTACAGAATAAGAGAAGGTGAGAATTAGGGCAACAGGACCAGAGCTCTGTGAATATCAGATATTTTTTTTTCATAGCACTTCTGAACAATTGGGGTCAGGCTGTTTTTGATTTTTTCTATAAAATCAAAGTAACACCCGAAATGAAATATCAGACAGTGGGGAAGAACCTAAATGTTTTGAGAAAAATCACACCCTTCTCCAGGCATGGTTTTTATTTTTCTGGAAGCTAAAAAACATTCAGTGGAACTGGCATAAATTCACTCAGAGCTTCAGTTGAGCCAGGTGTGAATTTCTGGTGAAGCCAGTTCTCACTGGCTCGGACCCCAAAATACATTGGAAAAGGGCGATGAATGGAGGATCAAGTGAACATAAACCTTTTTCTCTGTGTAAGATGAAAGGAAGGTAGAGTTGCGGGATGCTGTGGCAGAGGAGAGCAGGGCTGGCTGCTGCCTTGGTGGGAGCAGCGGCTTCAAAGGGGAAGATAGTTCGGGCTGTAAGGGGGTCAGACAAGGCAAAGGGAAGGAGAATTTTAGAAGTCGGTTTGAGTTGCTGAACCTGAATGATATGCACGTAGCTGGTCATGACTTTTAAGTAAAATTAGCGTTTCTTAGGAAGGCTGGCTTGCCTCTGGGGCTTTGCATGGGGCAGCATGATTCCCCTGGCCGAATTTACTTTGGATGGCTGCGGCAGCAAAACGCAAACCCCGCAGATCTGGGACGTGAGCGACTACCGCTTTCATCGTCTCTTAACAGCAAAGGTGGGAAATGCAATATTGCTGACTGATATGTTCATAATAAGACTCCTTTATTAATGCTCTGTAATGACCTTGCCAGGGCACAGTTGAGCGCCTTGTCATCTGTCCTGATCTTATTAGAGGCGTCGGCGGGATTCGGTGTGCCGGATTGCGAGTTGCTCTTTATCTCTGTTGCCATCAATATCATGCGCTGCAGTCGTGTAGTCATGATGGGCGTGTTCCCAAGGGCCTTGAACACGTCTAAAACCCTCTTCGCGACTTGCTATTTTAAGAGTCGCATTTGTAAGGAAAAAAACAGACGGTCGCAGTAGACCAACAATGTCTTTCCTATCAACAGCAGATTCATCAGAGGTAAAGTACCCTTTCTCCTTCCTTTTGCTGGTGCCACACATGGGAAGAAATCCTGTTGATTCATGGGCTGGGGGTGGTCGTTGCCTCCAAAACCTTCTAATCACAGGTATTAACGGAGCCAACTGGAGAAGTGGGTCAGTGCTTGGCCTGACTTAGAAGGAGTGGGTGCCACCGGCAAAAAGAACAAGTGGAAAGCTCAGAGATGGTGTTGGCGGGGGGGATTTCCGCAGTCAGAGGCTGGGAGAGGACTGAGAGGAGAAAGGCTCTGGTATCTCCACAGCAGATATGAGCAAACAACTTGTGCTGTTGTAAATGGGTAAAATTGAATTGCTTGCTTGCTTGTAAATTTAAAAAGATAGCGTGTTTCTATCAATAACCGGGGGCTTAAATAATAGACTTTGGTCTGACTACCAATCTCCTTTCCCTGTTTAGGGAGAAAGTCTCTTAGAGCAGCGGGGAAAGTCTCCACGCAACAGCTTGTAGCTCTATCTATCACGCACCTTATCAGTGGGTGCACTACAAGTTCTTGTACCAAGTCATCATCTTTTTCTTTGTCTCTTCATCCTCTTCTCTACTTTAATTTGTGGTTTCTATAATGCTACATACAGGCAGGCAACATGATGGCTCAGCCCAAACCGTTGCTTGGATTCAACCATTGCAAAGGGGCTGGAAGCAAAGCATGGGTGTTTGTGCGTGTAGAGAATGAGCAGGATCCATGCTTGTGTGCATCCCGGCGTGGCTATAGGAGTTTCTGGGATCTAGAAATAGCCAAGTCCTCCCCTTTTCAGACACTCCTGTGTCTAAAAGTGCTCAGCAGCATCCCCAGCATTTTACCCAACTGAACGTTATACGTCCCATCGTTGGCTTTCCCCTGCTTTTTTGGGGAAGGCAGGCTGAGCTCAGGACCATTGCCGCGCAAGAAACCTATGTGGTGGGACCTTGCTGCAGGCTTGCAAAATGGGATCCCAACCGGGAGCTCTCCCCTTGCCTCCTCAGCTGACCCATTTCGTGCCCCACTGCCACGCTATTAAAATAAGCACGAATTGAGAATTAGTGCAGCACAGTGGAAGGGACAGGCAAAACAAGTCCAAGGCTCCAAACAACAAATTATTCTTGAATCAAACATCTCATTAATGGCTGCAGTGTCGCCACTCTGCTTTGCATAATTAAGTTTCATGGGGCGTTACAATTAACAGTTGTGCCGCAACGTAGGTAGGAACAATCTCCCGTTTATTTACCCTGGCTGTATCTGAAAGTGCTGTGTGGTGAATAAGACGCATTTACAAGTAGATTAGGGTGCATTCTGGGTCATAAATTGAGTAAGGCTGTAATTGCTTTCCAACAAAGGAGAGCTGCAAATAAGACAGGCCGCCTCTCTTCCCCCCCCACCCCCTCCCAAAAACCCCTTTTTTCCTGTTGATATGTGTCTGAAAATTCTCATCCCCAGCTAAATAACACAGTTATGGCATTGAAAACCTTGTAGAAGCTTTTTCAACTTGACAGCTCTTACTCTGTAATATTTCAAGGCATATTTTCCCCCTTCTTCTTCTTCTTCTTCTTCTTCCTTCTTGAGACTCCACTGCAGAGACTTGTTTTAAAACCACATATGATGGCTTTGTATAATATCAGTCAAATATCCGCATGTGCACCCATGATGGGGAGGGGGAGAGGGGAGATGCTTGGGTTTCAGGCACTTGGAATTAACTGGGAAAGAAGCCAAAATGTCATTAGAAGCACTCGGATATGGCAGAATGCAAACCACCTCCAGTCTATATTCAGATACGAAGGCAGGACCAGGAATTAAACATTTATCAAGGCAGGGGGATTAAAGCCTGACCACAAATACTCTACTTGGTGAAGGGCTTTCCCTGCAAGGAAGGAAGGATCTGGAGAGTTAGCAATACCACTTGCATGCTGTTGAGGAGCAAGAGAAGCTCTCGCTGCCTAGAAACTCTCTAGGCCAAATGAGCTTTTCTTGCTTCAAATATTTCTTAATCGTAGTTTCTTATAGGATTATGAAGAGGCTGGTGGAGAATGTTAAAAAAAAAAAAGAAAGATTTTTTTTTTCAGCCTCATGAGTATTTCTCGGGTGGTTGGTAAGACTTGGAGCTGGAGTAGCTCAAAAGGGAAAGAAAGATTCCGCTCCCGACCAATTCTGCTCCTCGTTATGCACTTAAGGAAAAGCTGCCATTTCCTGCTAAAAACCCATTTGTCTTGCAAATTTCTATAATGAGCAGATTTTGGAATAAATACCATGTAATCTGCAGTGACAGTTCGTTCATTTCTTTTTTATTAGTTCAATCTTCTCAGCATCTGAAACACGTAGCAATGGAGTCTCAGAAGAGGTTTAGGCAGCTCTGTGGGAGTTTTTTTAACACCTTGGCACGCAACTCTGCCAGTCGCTCTCCCATTGCATCCCTCCCCTCTCCCTTACCTTCCATTTATTTATTCAATTGTATATTTTAGCAGCATCTGTCCGTAGCCCCAGGCACCCTTTAAGTAATTTAGAATACACGCAGTCGCGCATTAGCAAGACATGCCCCGTCACGTCATCCTCAATTCCTACAACAGCCTACGGAGCAACAGCCGGATGGGTACAGCCATCGTCTCGCTCAGTTTTCCATGTTCCCACATGCCTGGGGAAAAAAAACGGAAGGGCTTCCCATGTATCTAGAAGGGATATCTTAATATTTATCGTATCTATGAGGCAGATTTTTTGATGGGGATTGGCAAGGGTGGAAATTCTCTTTGTCCTAGAGAAGGTCAAACTGGTCTTTCTGAAAGCCAAGGAATAGCTTGTTGTGTTTGTCCCAGGGCTATGTTCTTGGCCGGTGGGCTGGAGCTCGGGTAGGACATCCCCATCTGGAAGGATGAATTGTTGCAGCTACAGCTCGGGAAAGATGGATCCCGCTCGCGGCTGTGGGTGCAGCGCTTCTCCGCAGGCAGTGGAGCGGGTCGAGCAGTCGCTTCCCAGGGAACGTGGCACCAGGGCCGGTGGTAGAAATAGTTGGTGCTGCTGCTTGTTTGGGACTGCAGAGGTGGAAGGCATGATGTTAGACCTTGGCCTAGGATGTGCCGTAGTGCTGGTAGGGAGAAAAAAAAACTATGTAAGAAAAAGCAGGAGACGCCTCTCTGTCTTAAGTTTTGGGATGGGAAGAGGCAGTTTTTACCTCTGAAGCTGAATCCTCCTTTTCTGTCGGTCTGAATAGGGGCAGTGGTAAAAACAGCTAAATGAGATTGTGAGAAATAAATAAGAAAACAAACAGCCTGCCGGATGGCCTCTGTAACCCTGTGCCATTCAAGCCGACCTTTACCAAAGCGTACTTAAAACTCGAGTTTTTCCCTTTGTGTTTCCTCCAGTCTACAAGTGAATTACAAATTCCATTGCTTTTAAAATGCATGGTGTTATAATACTTGGTGAACTTTACCTTTTATTTTTATTTCTTCCTTTTCCTCATAGGTAAGTGACATTTGCTTAATGTTGAAGTACCTGAAGGTCCAGAGTAGGGGATGTAAAACATCCTTGCCCAGTTGGAGGTCCCTTGGCAGGTAAACCCGAATCTTTTATTTCTTTTCCTCCCCGCTGTATCCAACCCAAACTGTTTTCTTTCTCTTCTGATGTTGCTGAAGTGGGCTGATACTGCAGGGGAAGGGCATGAAGGTGTGCGAGCTTCGTTTACAGTTCACTGCTTTGAAGAGTTGAGTCGCAATTTGGATCGGCAGCGCTGGCCGTCTTCTGGGTGGGGTTGAGCAGCACGCTGCGGGACAGCGGAGGTTCAAAATCCCCTAGAAAGGTGACGCTGCGACGCGCTGCGCTTGGTCCAGCCGAGTTTTTCAGCAAAACGCTGCAAACTCGTCATGGAGCCTGTTGCTGTTGTATAAATGCAGAGAGGTTTGTCCACACCAAAGCCAGGGTGGGGTGCGATTGCGCTGGGCTGGGCGGGTTCCCACGGGAGGCACTGAGTGAAGTTCTGCAAAGCTTCAGAGCAGTGTTTCCAGGGAAAGGATGCTGCAACTCGCTCTCACCTCCCTCTGACCTTTTAAAGCACCGTGCCTGCCTCTGCAAAAACAACGATCACGTGTGTAGCTTTCAAATATTTCCATCGTACAGCAATTTTTACAGCCGGGAGCAGTTCAGAGCGGTTTCCTCCCTCCAGTCCTTTCAGCCCCAAACCCCACGCAAGCTGGTGTTTTCTCTGCTCAAAGCGCACCCCTTGTTTCGTACGGAGCCTCGAACAGCCTGGGCGAGACGCCCGCGTCCCGGCTGCCACCGGCACGAGCTGCCCGGGGCTGGGAGCGACGTGCAGAGCAAGGTTTTGCCATGTTGTATAACTCTCAGCGGCTCATTTCCAGCATGTCACTTTTTCTGAGGTCGGCGTATTATCTCACCCTGGCAGGTACAGCGAGGTAGAAATACAAGGCTATTTGCAATGCAGTTTATTAAGACGTGTTTTAGAGGTGGTTTGAGGGAGCACTGGCTGGGAATGTTAATCATCATCTCTGGCAATGTCTTGACCTGCCTTCTGCCTTACCCCGCTGCCTCGGGGGGCTGGAGGGGAGCGCTGGCCGGGCTATGGGTGCGCTTCAGCCGTGCCTTTCCTCCCCTGCCGCCCTCTGCACCGCCTCTCCCGCGCCCGGCAGGATACATCGCTGCTGGCGGAGGGAGGAGAAGCTTTTCACCTGTGGAAAAGCGGCTTGTGGGTGGGGAAGGCAGAGGAAAAGAAGCTTTTATTTTATTTATTTTTCCTTTTACTTTTTTGGGGGGACGTGGTAGTCATCTTGCTGGAGAAAGGAATAATCTGACTTCTTTGGAAACAAATGGTACTGCGCAACTACCGTGCTGCCTCCTCATGCTCCACCAGAAAAGGTGTCATTATTTTTTCCCCTTTTGTTTTAGACTTCTGTGAACCAAAAGGGCTTGAGGATTTTAATGGTCTATCTCAAAGATTGAGAGGCCCTTTATATGTCAAGCCACAATCCCATCCTAGGCTGTACTGGCCTCTGTTTGATTTTATGAAGCTTATTTTGGATAGATGGTATTTTTATAGCTCCTGCCTTGCTTCACCGATGGCCATATTGATGTAGCGCTACAGGACAGGGCTAATAAATAGTTTATAAAACTGTAGGTTCATTCTCTCAAGTGATCTACAGCTGTGTCTGAGCGGACTGCAAATCACCGTCCCGGTGATGCTGAGCCTCCATACCACCATGGCCCTGGGCAGACCCATGGCACGCCATGGGGGAGGCAGGAATTACAGCAAAGCAAAGCTTTCTCTTGCTGAAGCTTGCACCAAACTTCCCCTTAGGGTGATGTTTTGCCCCAGCAGCGGATCGTGAAGTGGCCAGCTCGGTGCTGGGTTGGAGCGGGCTGCCCCGGTCACTGGAGCAGTACGCCCGCGGGCTCTGTGGGAATGCCATCACATTGGAAAGGTTCTTCTTAGGCTACTTAGAGCCTATCACACCAATGTCACGCTATTATTAGCAGGGACAAATTCTGCTGGTACTACCTTTTTCTTGTACGGATTTTCCTGACCCTCGGGATGCTGCGGCTGTGTAAGGCACTGCCGAGGCGGCCAGGCTTGGTTGCTGCAGTGCTCGGTCTCAAAGCTGCAGCGATCCCTGCGTGCAGGGGTGCCTCTGCCCTGGGGTTTTTGGTTGAGAAGGTCATTCTTGTGCTTGGCTGGCAAATCTCAGTGATTCCCTGTGGCTGCCAGCTGGAGGGTCCCCAGGGACCCTCCTTGGGATGGAAGTGTGATGGGTCACCATTCAAATACCCACTGAGCGATGAGTATTTGAAGTGAGGTGCTAGGGGCAAGATGTCCCTTGCCCTGTGTTGCCAAGTCTCCATACTTCATTTTGTGTTGGATGGAATATGGCAAGGAGTTTCTTACAGATATGGATGCGTCATTGCTGCGAGTGTGCCGTGGGGCTCCCACTCGTGGGGTGTCAAGTTCTTATCCAGCACAGGGCCCTCGTTAAAACGCTGCCAGCCCTGATGAGCCGTGTTGCCGTGCCATCCCACCGGGCTGCTGGTGGCACATCAGCTCACGAGAGGGGATCCTGAAACTCTCCTACCAGCAACTGCCTCGACAGCAACGCAAAAGCTGTCAAGTCGGGGGCCATAATGATGTCATGAGGGATCCCCTCCTCTGTGACACGCCAGCCGTGACAACCAGGTTTTGTGGTGTAAGGACATGAGAAGCAAAGGATGGACGACAGCTTGGCTGTCATGAACTCTGCTGCAGGAGTTAATGGGCACCCATCCCTCTGCTTCTGCCGTTCCTGAGCTGCGCTAGGCAGTGGGCTATCCACCTAGCACTCAGGTGTGCAGTTATAATAGTAGCGACTATTTTTATCGCCCTTATTTTATACCATGAAATTTTAGGCATGGCTGCCTAAGTTTATGCTTGGCTGGAAGGAGGTCGGTCGCCTGGAAGGAGGTCAGTAGGCTAAGCCTGGATTTCTGGCAGGTTAGTAGGGAATAAGCACGTCCTTTTGTGTAACCATCCGTTTCTATTAACCTTGGATGGCTTGCGTCCTGGGAGATATTCCCCACCTTTCAGACACGTGAGCATTTCTTCCACGCTTTGCACGTAAAGCTGTTGCCAGGTGGATTATCTCTCTTCTTTAGGAGAAATGTCACTGCTTGGTGACAGGGTGTCTGAGAAGGCTTGGTCCAGCCTGACCAGATGGATGTGGCTCCCGGCCTTTTTTAGAGTTCATTTCTGGACAAATTCTCTCTCTGGCCCACGGGTGTACCTATCATCCAGCCTTGAAAGCATCTTACCTGCTTGATGTTTGGTGGAGGTAGTGTTTATGTGTTTGGGTTTATGGGCTGTGCCACCTGATGGGATCTGCAGAAGGGCTTCTTGATGACCTGTCTCTGACCATGGTTTCAGCGGGGGTTGTACCTGTGGAGTTGATGGGAGCCAGCTCTGACCCAAGTGGAGCCCTTTTGAAGATCCTACCCTGTTGTTTTACTCCAAAATGCTTATTTAGAGAGTTGCCTTTTAGTCTCTGTTTTAAGTGCCAAGGTCTGGTATCTGCTTGGCTTGTTCTTCATTCTCCATAGCTGTCTTTTTACTTCTCCCCGTGAGCTGTGTGTGAAAACTGCCCAGCTTGGATCAAAGGCTTTATCATGTTGCTTCCTTTTGGGTACTAGAAATATGAGCCTCCTCTCATTTCTCCCACTTTTTCAATCTTAAAACGTTTAGAGTTGAAGAGTCAATGAGGCTTTCTCTTCGTGGACGGTGGCATACTTAGTAACGTGATCCTAAAAGGGACATGAGGCATCTTTATTAGTCTGTGTGTGTTGAAGCTGGGTTTGGTTGCTAGAAACACAGAGGCTGATTAAAGTGCATGTGCGAAGAGTCAAAGGCAGCGGCCTGAGTGTGAGGTGTACCCAGACACACATTGATTTTTGCCATGCCAGAAATGCCATGCATCCCCTTCAGGGTCTGTGCTCACTTTGGAGGGGTCTCCGGGCATTAACTAGCAAAAAGAGTTGTCCTGTCACCACTAAGGACTTTATTCCTTTGCAGATAGCTCAGAAGAAGGAAAAAAGCAAAACCAACCCACAGCTTTCCCTGCACCCACTCTCCACACCCCACTAACATTTGGCAAATGATAAAATATTAAAGCCGTATTTTTTACTGCTGTGCTCGGTTACCACGTTGTCCTTTTCTTTGGAAAGGAAATGCAGTCGGGGAGACATATGGAGGTGCTTGTTCTTCTCGTTGCCATGGGTATGTCTGCAGTGTCCTCAAACATGCGGCTCTGGGTACCCAGTTTTGGCTTGGTCCCCTCAGCTCCACCGCTGCCACACGCTTACCAGGGCTGTTTGGTCCGTAGTGCTGGTGCCCTCACTCTCTAAGGGGCCTCTTATGCTGTTTTAGGGTATTTTTCCCTGTCAGGTGTATAATTTGAAGGTTAGTTTGGCTGTTGCTGCACTGTTACTATTGCTATGATATTATTTCAAGGGCTTACTACAATCACTGCAGTGATTGATATTTCTTCAGGCACATCTTTGTTGCCAAGCGGGCGTTTCAGCCCGGCTTAGGGGCACTCAAGCTCTGTTTTATCCAGGGTGAGCTTAAAGCACTCACAACCTCCGAAAAGGTATTTGGGCTGTGTGGGAACGGCTAGGCAAGAACCAGAGCAACTCTGCATAGGTGATGCATCCAAAATTGGGACCTCCTGATGGACTTCTTGAAGTGAGTCTTGGGCTCTTGAGGAGGCTATAAGGGATGAGTGGGTGATGCTGTTACAGCCGTATTGCACGCATACATCGTGTTTGATGCCAGCTTGCACAAGGAAAGGTGGGAAAAGACCCATGGGGGTTGTCGTGCCTTAATTTGTTCCCTGAGCCGGTCTAGGACAAATTGGCGTGTTGGCGTAGGAAACCTTAGGCTGTCCTTGCTTGTTTTGTTCCTTGTTATAGGTACCTTATGGTTAAATTTAAAAGACTTCAGTCTCCAGATAGCTCAGCTGAGTGTTTTTTTTCTTTAGTACTGAGCATGAAAGAGAAGTGCAGCCCTTCTTCCAGCTCCGCAGTAGAGCTCAATGAGAGAGACGTTTGGAGTCGATGCATTTATTAGTAACATTAGGGCAGAGGAATGTGCACAGATACATCGCCAGCTCAAAGCTTTAAACTGGCATTTTTCCCCTCGATTTAGATTGCTCTCACTCTTTCTGTGCCAAGACAGGAAAGTCGCAGCATGGGATGATGAGATCAAATGCACGTTGGTAGCAAATGCAATTTGTAAAACGTTGGTTGTATAAATGACATTGTGCGTAAAAGAAATGTTGCAACACAACCGTACTAATGCAGCCATGTGACACCGATTTAATGCATTTTCCCCATTAAGCTGCTTGTTCAAGACATCTTTCAACCATTTCGAGTACAGCAGTGGTGTGTAAGGCCTCTATTTTCTGAGTATTACTCATTTTGCAGCTAACAGATGTCAGTGTCTATTTGTCCCTTATGAAAAAGTCCCTGTAAAGTTCAATAGGGATTAAATTTGTCAGGCTCTATACATACATAACAGGATTCTATGGAAATTACTCCGCAATCCTATAGAATGTAATAGATAATCTCCTTGTCTCTGGAGGTATTTTAACTCTTGCATAATTGTGGACCAGAATAGAAAATCTCCATTAAATTCAACAAGATGGTTCAAAAAATCCTATAGGAAAATGATCATTTTCTATTAAAATCAGTAGGACTTTTTCATCAGCACGTCAGTATTCATTGGGAGGTTTTATTCATTTGCCAATCCTACTAAAAAGTGTTTTGTCAGGAGGCTGATACTTGCTTTGTTCTAGGGAACAGTGATTTGTGCATAAATGATGCTTATGTCCAATGCTCGTACAATTTATGGCAAAGCACTAAATTCCCTTTCAGAATAACTGGAGCAGGATGAGGCTTTGAGCCCTGTGGGGAGGAAAAAAAAATTGCTGGGGATTTGGAGAAGGGGTCTGCCTGCGAAGACACCTCGGCGTGCTGCTATTCTGTTATACAGGTCGTCAGCAGCCGAACAGCAGACCACAGGCAGGGTGTTGGGCACACGCACGGATGTGCCGCGGACGCAAGCTTTTCTCTGTCATCTCTCTGGCTCCGGCGCTGCTTATCTGAAGTGTTCAGCCCAGGATGCTGCAAATTAATGTTGGATTGAAGCTCTGTTTCTGTTAAACTGCCCGTGGCTGGTTTGAATGGCTCCGCTGCCTCTTGCGTCCGCAAGTCTGGCTTTTTACGGTGTGGCCCGGGTGGTGCGGAGCGTTGGCTACGCCGAAACCCGGGGCTTTGCTCTTGGAGGTTGTCACCTCTACCTCGTTGCTGGTGGAGCTCAGCCAACACGCGGGCTGGAGCGGTTAATTACAGAGCAAAGGCTCTGCTTGGCTTGGGGGGGGGGGTGTGTGCGTGAAAAGCCACCCCTGAAAGAATCGTTTTCCTTTTCTCCAGCCTTGGAAGGTGCTGCTGTGCGTTTTGATGAAGGCGAAGCACCCAAGTCATGGGAGCGTTAACAAAATGCTTCCCGCAGATCACCCGCTGTGTCCGGGTGGCAGCTCGGGGCACCGCTTGAGCCCCGCGCCGCGCAAAGAGGCAACCTTGCGAGGGAGCTTGCTCAAAGGTGGGGACACGAGCGGTGTGGGCGTGGGCACGCTGCGTGGATGATGCTGTGGGGAGCGGGTAGAGCTGTCCCCATAACCGCTCTCGGGGGCTGATTCAGAGAAAGGAGAGCCGTCTGCGGCAGACTGACACGCCAGCGTGATTGCTCTTTTCATGGTCCGTTGTGTAGGAGGATGTGAGTCATCTTGGAGAAAGGAATTGCTAACTCCTTGGGGGGTATTTACAGAGGATAATTTCAGCGAGGAAGGTTACTTTACTTTGGCAAGATGCAGTGAGAAGGACTTTCTTAAAAGGATGGTGAACCGACTTGTCAGCTGAACGTTGGCCACGTTGGTGCCGTTGCAGGGGGGGACGGCGTCCTGCACCGTGGTTGCGCTGGCCAAGGCGCATCTGCCCTCAGCAAATTGCAGCTAGCCCTGTGCTAAGGGGGTGGCCCAGGTCTGAGTTTTATCCGGACGTGGCCGAAAGTGTGCCTGAGCCTGAGTGAGGGCTTACGCCCGGTATGCATGTAGGAAAAGTTTGGGGCAGATTCTGGGGTTTGGTCTGTATGTGAAACGCAGGATCCAGATGTATCCCCCTCTGCAGCGAGGAACGGGTCAGGGAGGAAGGTTTGCATAGCAGAGATGGGATCAGCTGGTAAAGTTGAGAAGGTCCACGGTCAGGAGAAACGTAATGCCGCAAGGTAAAGGTCAGGATGTGCCTCTTGACGGGGTGATGCATAGAGACCAGGAGCCAGGTCCAGTTTTAAGTGCCTGCGTTCCTTTGTGCTTCCCCTGCGCAAACGTGCGCAAAGCGAAGACTATAAAAATCAATTGACACGATATGTGTAATGGTCTCATTTACTGATGAATAGAAATGTGTGTAAATCTGGCATTAAACATGAGTTTACACTGCTCCCTTTCTTGGGAGAGCAATGATTGACGGCGCTGTGTAAATGACATGAAGACGCCGGTAGAAGCTGGGAAACATTTACCCTTCCAAGATACGTGTGTACATTGGAGAATTGCCTTGCTGTGAGCTTAAACACATCTGGAGGGATCAGTTCTTGCACAGTTCCTTGCTGTTGCTTACAATTAATACCTTTGTGGGGAAGAAGCAGTGCACAGAGAAGCGGCCCTGTCTTGAACAAATTATAACCGGTGTTTTCTTTCCTCCTGAGCCATGCTTATTCCCTCCTGGAAGGTGCTGGAGCAAAAACTCGCGCAAAACCATCGCGTAGCAGCAGGTTTTCAAACTCCAGAAGCTGGGAGGCTGCACGAGCGCGTAGGGGCTGGCTTCTCTCGCTGCGCCCATCAGCCAGCTAGTCCGAGTGAAAATCCAGTAACAGCCATTTGAGATTAAATTCTGAGCACTTGAGTAATCTAAAGCCAGCGAGGAGTCGGTGTCTCAGCAGTCAGTCGAATGGTCTGGGCTGTCATCTTATTAGAGGGAGAGAGAAACTTTGATTTAACCGAAGACCCTTAATTTTCAAACAAGGAGGCGAAGCAGTAACTCTTCCCGACTCCCACTGGCTGTTACCATTTCACGAAACCTTTGGCTTCTAAAATTTGTGACTGTCTTCAGGGTTTGGACTTCTCAGGCAATTTCATTTGACAGGAGGATCCGTACAAATCAATTAATGGAAGTAGAGGTGGAGAGCAGTAGGCTGGTGCGGGTGTTTGAGGGGGGAAAGTGCTAGAGCAAACTTCCTGGGATTAAAGACAAAGGAGTTGCTGTCAGCAATCTCTGTGGAAAGCCATATAGCGAGGGAAGAACAAACAAAAATAGAAAACCCTGGTGACCCAGGTTTCACAGCTCTCCTCCTCCGCCTTTGCAGAGGTTTGGACTGAACTCCGTGTTCCTGGGTGCCCCGGTAGCGTCTCTGTCACCGCCTGGTCCTCAAAGCACGTGTTGTGTTAAATCACTGCCGCCGTCGAAGCGTTAACTGATGGCAGCCTTCCGGAATGACGGGAAATTAATTGCGAGCTTAAATACTGCCTTGGCCTTTAACTCTGCTCCATACTGAGGTTTTGTCTCATCAGAAAGACGCCTTTCCGAAGAGGGAGAAGTTGTTCTTTTTCCCGCTGGAATCCATTTTCCTTTTAATTGCTTTGCGCAAAGCCCCAGCCCCATGCCAAACGTGAGAATCGGCCTTTTATTTATTTAAATATACATTTATTTATTTTATGGCAAATTTCCATTTCCCAGCTGAGGATGATTTTTTTTCCACCCTTGATGGCGAGCTTTAAAAATAAGCCCCGGTGTCCTCTCTGCTTTTTTTCCCCCGTGCTTGTGAACCCAAAGGGCAGTCAGCAAAGAGGTGTGAATTAGATTTTGGTGTCTCGGCACAGGAGCTCCGGCTACGCCGCCTTCCTCCTTCAATGCAATCCTTCCAGAGCTGCTCACTAGCACATCTCACCTCCTTCGCCTCTATTCTTCTCGCATTTATTGCCTTCATTTCCATAGCACGCTCGGCACCCGGGCTGCATTCTCATACACAGCTCTCCCCTGTAATGAGTGACCTAGATAGTGCTTTCTTTTCGGACAAAGCAATAAACAATAGCTTTGCTGACAATGTGCTTGGCTGCTAATTCATGCTGAGTTGGGGTTGGACTTAGCGTTAGAGGACTATTCACTTGGAGCCAGATTACCTAAAGTACTCTGATGCCCCCCATTACCATAGTATCCGAGCACCTTGGGCTTTTGCAGATGTTTATTTTTGTGTTAAGCTTTTTTTTTTTTTAAAGACTGGTGGCTGAAGTAGCAGGAGTGCAAGAAAAGCTCTGGGCACAGGGGCTGGAGCGGCTCTTTTGGTAGGAAGAGGGTTGCATTTGTTTTCCAGGAGTTACGCTGGGGTGAAGTATGAAGGCGGCTGGGCCGAGCGAGATGCCGTGGGGTATTAATGTCAGGACTGTTTTGTACTGGGCCCCA
Source organism: Phaethon lepturus (assembly GCF_000687285.1). Classification (NCBI taxonomy): domain Eukaryota; kingdom Metazoa; phylum Chordata; class Aves; order Phaethontiformes; family Phaethontidae; genus Phaethon; species Phaethon lepturus. The sequence continues at coordinate 16,267 of NW_010557216.1, read as the reverse complement.
ACCATTTGGACCCCATCGGAGCAATCTGCCCTTCGCTAGGGAAAGCTGATGTCCCCTCCCCAGCTGGTGGGAATCGATGGAGCACCTGGAGACTTGCTTCCCCCACCTTTGCCATGTTGCGGGGCTGATAATTTACTGTACCGTGCTGCTTCCCTTATCTCCGTTTATATTCGCTTAATGTGGTTGGGAATCCACAAATTCCCTTTTACGCTGTTCTGAACGTAACCTACTAAACCTTAATCATGGTTTGGGGAGTAGTAATTCTTTCTGTTATATGACTCTCTCTTTATTTTTTCTGATATAATTTTCCCTTTAAGAAAAGATCATTAATCCATGTTTCTGAGCCTTCCCATCAATCTATAATTGAATCATATAAAAAAGACTTGATTTTACATCTGTATAAGAAAGAATTCAATTCTCCCTAATGCCTGCAGATTTATAAGTCTTAATCTCCAGATTTCTCTTAATTTTTTTTTCCCTAATAACTCAGCTCATCTGGAGTCATCTAAATTAATTGTGAACTTGAATATACTGTGATCTGAGGAGATCAGTTATCTTTTCTGTAGAGGAGATGCCAACAGCTTAACAGGCCCATCTCGAAGGGAAAACAAAACCACTTCTAATAGCTACCTAACCTTGGTGTGTTGGGAAGCACCCCTCGCAGGCATCTTCAAAAGATGCTCACTTAATTATCGCATCTTAAACGCCGTTTTGCACCGCAGGGCTTTCCCCTCTTAAGTCTGGGCTCTGCTATCACCTCCTCCTTTAAAAGTACAAAGGGAGCACATCGTGCCTTGCCAGCTCGGTGGGCTGGGAGGAGAAACTCTGCTTTTCCAGCCCCGGCTCTGCCGCCAGACTCGCTTTTAAACCTCAGCTGAGTTACTGCTATCGCCTGGTTCAAGGCATCGTCTCTTAAAAGAGAAGACGGCAGAAAATAGAAGAAAAGAGCAGCAGCCCGCTGCGGAGCGCAGAGCCCATCCTTTGGCTTGTGTTGGATGGGTTCTACCTGCTGGGCTGGATGCCCAGTGCTGCTCGGAGCCCGAATTTTGGATGAACGCAGCTTAGCAGCTTTCACCGCGGTTTTAGTACGCTGGGACAGAGGGGTTTGCCGCGCGGCTGT
>NW_010557216.1:7852-15116 GCF_000687285.1 Phaethon lepturus | reverse complement strand
AAGAGCGAGCAACTAACTCGCGCTCGAGTGTATCTGTAAGTCTTGGAGTCCTCTGCCAACCTCCTCTTGAGCTGCTAAACAGCGCTGGGCTTTGTATCCTGAAGTTGAGGTGGAGCCGGAGCATCCGTGCGTGTAAGGCATGCGGGGAGGCGACGGCTTTTGCCGATTTAATAATGCCTCTAAAAAAATGTGGGGTTTGCATTGGTGGAAAGCTTCCAGCGCTGTCGGGCTCATGCACCCCGATGACTCGGCTGGCCCCTCTTCTCATGCTGAAGGTGTTGGCTAAAGCAGCCTCTGCCCCGGCTTCTCGGCGAGATCCTCCTCGGGGGCACTCAGGCGTCCTGAGGAGCTGGCTGCTTCGCCTTCTCCTTCCTCCTCCTCTCTGCAGCAGGGGAGGAAGACAAAGACAGGTAATTGTGCTGTCTCTGCAGACAGTAGATTCCAGCCGAGGTGTCCATTTTAAATGCGCTGTTTGGAGCCTTGACAGTGGCATGCGTGCGGGAAATTGCTCTGAATTCCTCCAGCCTCCACTGTGTTTAACTCCTGGGAAAGGTGTTTAGAAAAGCAGCGCATCTAATATTTGTTCTAAGTTTCTTGTACCGGGAAAAAGAGCAAAAGCAAAGGTTTTGCTGTGCGTGCATTTACCAGCTCCCATCCCTGTCTTCTCTTGCAGGCTCACAGTCCCATCTGTTAGAGATTTCTTGCGCTGATGTGCTTTTTCGCTATTTTCATGCCATGCCTGCACTGCAGATTCATCCTCTTTAAATGAGACGTGGGGATCTGTTAGCAGGTCTCCTGCTGCGTCTCCCTGCTGTCCATCTCTCCTTCCAGACAGGCCCATTCCCTTTGCCTCCCTTCCCTCCATGGCCAGCAAGGGAGGGCTGGTATTGAAAGGGGGGGTTTTGGGGTGTGCGGGAGCTGGGAGGTGGCAGGTTAGTGGGGTCGGTCCGTCCCCCGGAGCATGGCTCTGCAGACTCCTGCTCTGAAGGAGAGCACCGAAGCAGGATTAAAATCCTGGGCAGGTTTCCCTTGGCCTGACCCCCTCCCGGTGCCCGTGGGCAGGTTGTGTGTCAGGATGTGACTACCCAAACTATCCCCGGGCTCCCAGGAACGCATTATTAGTTACCAGGGAAGCTCCCAGGTCTGTGGGCGCACTGGAGGTAAAACTGCTGCTCGGAGCGGCTGCAGGCGGATTTGTGCTCCTTTTTATTTTATTCCCTACTTTTTCTCCCTTCCTCCTTCCATTCTCCGGGTTGCTCTCTGAGTTTCAGACGCATTATCCAAATTGCAAAGCCCAAACCCTCGCCTGCCTGCCAGGCCCTTCTGTTCTCGTGGTGGTTCCCACGTGGCAGACCCCTCTTTTCCACGGCGTGGGGCCGGGGGCTTTGCATGGGTGCCGCAGCGAGGGTGCGGAAACGGTTCTATGCATCCAGGTAGCGTGGGTGTCGGGGCTGTGGGTCACCTGTTGGACGTGGGTTTGTCCCACCGAAGCTTTCTTTCCCCATGCCCACCATCTTTTTGGAGAGCTTTAGGAAACAAGCTGGCTCTGGGCGGTGTTTGTAAAGGTGGAAAGGGAAGGGAACGAAGGAGCGAAGGGATCCTGAAGTTGCTTTATGTCCCCTTGTCTGTACGGATGACAAGCTGCCCCGAGCAGAGGCTGTCTGGACCCCTTAGTACACGTGGGTCCCGTCAGGGCTGGGGCGAGGATAATCCCGCTAGCAATTTCTCTTGGATGTTACTTGGGAAATTACAGGTTGGGAGACTGTAAGTTCTGCTTCAGTGAGATAAAAAGAAGAAAGAAAAAAAAAAAAAAAGTAGTTTTAATTACTTTCGTCTTTAGTTTGGAGATAGATTCAGGAATTTGGAAATGTGGTTCTTCCCTTGAGGAGCTCACTCTCCAGCTCGCTCCTTTGAGCAGACAGGGGATGTTTTCTGCTCTTGGAAGGCAACAGACATGACCGTTTTCTTTCTGTATTGATTAAAACCAACAAGCATCCTCAAGTGATCCTGTGCTTCCTCAGGTGGGGGGAGAGAACAAAACCCAGGTCTTTGTTTGCTCATCAGCATCGTGAGGCTTTGCTCTGTGCTGCCTGCAGTGCCGGGAGGGAAGAGCACTTAATCACTGCCACCAGTGGGGTCCGCCGAAAAGGGCGTCTGCTCAGCCTGTGTTAAAAAAAAAATAAATTACTTTCTTGGCTGGGGTCAGAGGGGGAAAAAAAAGCAGTGTGATCTACTGACTAGGTGGCCAGACTGTGGATATAAGACATGGTTTTCAGTCTCAGGACACTGGGCGGGTCACTTTGCTCTCAGCCTACCTCGCTTTCCCCATCAGCAAAGCTTGACGTGTTCATTCCAGCACTTACCTTACTTGGTGTGCAATGCTTTGTACCTGGGAATGACTATGTATACAGAAATGCACCTGAAATACGTAATAGGTACGTATAGGTGTATTAGAGAATTTCACTCTCTGCATATTAAATTCAAGATGATGTCCCCAATGACGTTACTGTGGCAATGAGCCAGATTTGGGGCCCCAGCCCAAGGGATGCGATTTAGGACTCTACAGGTGAACACAGATGTTAAATACTTTCTTGTGACTATACAGCCCCGGCTTGCTGGTGTTTTCAGTGTGTGATGGATGACTGCTGAACAGCTGAGATGCTTTGAAATGTTCTGCTTGCTGTCAAGCCCTGTCTTTTTGCCTGTCTATCCATCTTCTCAAAATAACTCTGTTCTGCAGTCCTCTTCCACACGTGTTCGGCTGGCTCCAGGGGGAGATCCTTGAATGGGCTCTCCTGCTGGACTGCAAGGATTAAATTATTAAGAGAGGCATTTGTAATGCTCTTTCCTCCTGAGGGTCTCAGAGCAATTTGCTGAGGTCTCCTTTATACACGGGGGAAAGCAAGGCAGAGCCCGAAATTGTGCAGCAAGTCAGGAGCAATTTGGAAATGGAGTCCAACAGTTCTCCCACCCAGGGGTGCTGCTGCTTTCTAGGACTGAGAAGAGCAAAGCGTGCTTCAAAGGAGGCAGAAGAGGCGCGTGGTGGGCCCTGGAGGGAGGCTGGAAGCTGCAAGATGACAAAGTCAGTCATCGTGCCTAAGCAGTGATGTTGGCTGCATGCTCCTCCTCTTGCTGCGTTTCTCTTGTGCTCCCTCTCTGGGAGTCCGGCTAAGAATGGAAGAAATTGCCTGGAAAAGCCATCAGCCCACTTCTAATTCCCTTCTGAATTGCTGTTTCAGGCTCTGAGAGTTTGTATTAAGCCTGCAACTTTGGAATAATAATTCTGTTTTCCATCATGAGTTGGTTCTTCCAGCTCCAAAGGCTGTTGTGGCACCTCTAGGTCCACCCATCTCCCAGCTTTGGGAGATTGGCTGATCTCCCAAGCATTGATTGAATGCTTGATTTCTCATTCAGGAAAAGCTTTTTCAAGCGTTGAGACATGGGGTTGCCCACTGCTGGTTGCCTCTGCTTTCCTGTCGCTTCCCTGGAGCAGCTCCTGGCCGGCAGCAGCTTCGTCTGCTAGAGACCAGACCTGAGGAGAAGCATAAACTGGGTGATGAAGAGGAGCAACGCTCCTCAGTCCTGCGACACACAAGCCCCTCCATCTGCCCTGGAATTAGGTAATAAACAAATCAAACAGAAGTGTTAATATTCACTATCATGAGGAAAGTATCAGCCTTGGCTTCCCAAACCTCCGGGTGCTTTTATTTTAATTATAGTGTTGGTGGGTTTGGGTTTTGTTTTTTTCTCTTTGGGTTTTATCTGAGTAACTTCGCATGAGCAAAAGTTGTGCAAGAGAGTGTCTCTGTGCTCTGGTTTGTTTACCAAAAATCATAAATGTTACAGAACTCATGATTCTCCCTTAGAAAACCTATTTTCTAAATGGGTAAGAAGAGCTGGGGTTACAGTTAGGGACAGAGCTTGGCATCTGCAGCATGCTCCATCACTCTCCCCTTTTCTTGGTCTTTCAACTGGAGGTATTGAGCCGCACCTTCTTCGCTCAGGGTGACGTCTGTGGTTTAATTAGCAACTGCCATTTCCCTTGCAGGAAAGTCCCGTAGAGTTTCATGGCGATGATACTAATGAACGTCTGTGGAAATTGTTCCTGGAACATATGGCCATGAATATTTCTGTTGGGTTCATTGTTGCTGTCCCATCGAATGCTGTGACAGGGAGATGTTTCCCCGTTTTGCTTTGAAAGTCAAACACTTGTGCAGTCTGTAATATGTCTGTAGGATTCTTCGATAAAGATGAAAGGTGTGAGAGAAAAGAAAAATGATTGTTGGTTCTTAATTATTGTTTCGCTTTAATGACAAGAAGCCTTGGGCATCAAAAAACCGAAGTCTTTGCCTCCTGGTCCCCTCCTCACCCCCTAATACATGAACTTGGAGCCCTCTCTCTCATTTTCAGAGCTGCCATGAGCCCCATGCACATCACAGCTGATCCAAGGTATGGTTTTGGCCCTGTTGTGTTCTGACTTTTGGGGTGAATCATTCCACGTGCCAATTGTTTTTTTCTTTCCCTCCAAACCCCGTCGCAGAGCAGAAACACCCGTGCAGCAGGATTTGCCTTGTTGTGCCGGCGCAGCACGGGGAGAGCTGTTTCCATGCGAACGGCCGCTGTCTCCTGTCGTTGCAGTCATATTCTTTTGTCCAGAAGATAAACTGCAGAGTTTTGCTGCACCGTAATCAGGGTCTGATCTAAACCTTATGGAAACCGAGAGATCCTTCAAGGGCGAAAAGCGGGGACAGCAGGCAGGCTGCCTGCCTTTGACCCCAGGGTCTAGGGCTCCTTCTTTTTCTCTCTTTTCCTGTTGGTAACGCTGTGCTTCTGCCTGTTGAGGGAGCGTGGGAGAGATGCGCAGGAGCCAGGGCATGTCCCACTCTTCCGCACTATCCCAGGTCTTACTGTAGGTAGAGCTGCATCCCTGGTGATGCTGAAGCTCGGCAGCTTGTGTTGCAATTGCAGAGAGTTTCCTGCACCTTTTGGGGCTGGTGAGCAGTGGAGGGTCTCATTTGGAAAAACTGTGCTGGGAAGCTTGTTCCGGAGGCTTGAGTTCCTCCCGAGCTGGCGTTGAACGCTTGGGCCCCGGGAGCACCGAGTGGCGCGGCGCGAGTCTGTGCCAGACGCTAACCGAGATGCTGGCCTCTCTGATCCAAACATTTAACTCTTCAGCAGCCCCGTAGCACTTCCCCGCAAGTCAAAAGCTCCACCAACTTGTGGGAGTCATCTGTCCTCTCTTGGCTGATGACCCCTGTGTGGATCGCAGGGTAAGGTGGGCATATTCGGACCCGTAATTGCAGCCTTAAGGGGGAAACTCTCGCTCCTCTTTTTTTTTTTTTTTATTCTCTCTGTGCTGAGGTGCCCGGCTTGCATAAAAGTGCCTCGCAGAGGAAAAGCTCTTCCCTGTGCACCGAGCCCCAAGCCCACTTCTGAAAGATGTTGCGTAAGCTTCCTGGCGAGCAAGTAGCTTTTGTATTTAGACTGTAATTGGCTTTAAATTCCAAAGGTCCATTGCTAATGATATTCAGAGCAGTTTAATTAAAGGGGCACTGTCAAGTACTTCCTTTATAGTTTTTCTTTCGTGTGTGCTTTTGGTTGTAATACCGCCCAATCCCCCCCCCCCTTTTTTTTTTTTTTGCAAGCTTGGAGATAATAATTGAAGTAATTCGCTGCTGATTTTGTCCTTTTCTATTTGGCAAACTTTGATCCATTATTATTTTTTAATGGAGACGAGATTAACATGACCACTTTTGTTCCACGGCCATTTCGGTTCAGTACGGCGCCTCATTGCGCTGAGATCTTGCTGCTCTCGTGCCGGTGGCATCGCTTGGAGATGACATGGATGCAGCTTTGGGGAGGGTTGCTAAGGCAGCCACAGGAGCTTGTGCTCCACCGAAAGAGTCTCTGAGCTGCCTTATACACTGTTGGGAAGAATCCGAATCTGTGGTGAAAAGTGGGGTTTTGAATTCCTCAAAGCGAGACGAAGACAAGTCTCTCCCTCGCTAGGAAAGCCCATCTTTGCATATGTAATGGTATTTTCCAAGGAAAAAAAATGTATTCGCAAGGTGTCAGCTCCTAAAAGAAGCAAACCCATCATCCAAGTTACAAAACCGCTCAGTTCTAAGCTGTCTCTTTGCAGTTTTCAACTCCAAACTTAAATTGGGGGTAAATAATTTGCCTGGGACTCCAAACTCCCTGGTTTCCCTACTTGCTAAGGGGAATAAGCAGGGCTGAGGGTTCGCAGCTGACTGTCCCACAGCCAGGGGCTGTTGCAGCGGCTCAGCTCGCTCCGCGCTTTTCCCTTCCCACGCGTCTCCTCCGTAGGAAGAGCTGAGGGATGCTTGTCCCATCCGTGGCCTTTTCCCCCAAAAGCGCTGCCTGGAGGAACGCTGCGCCGTGCGGCGCGAACGCGAACCCGCTGAGGGAGCGGGCGGGGTGGAGCGGGAACGTTTTCCCTGGGTTTCAGGCAGCGACGTGCCTCCAGTGAGCCGTGGGACCCCGGGAGGCGGGTCGGGAGGGAAATAGCAACCGACCAAAAACCCTCCGCGTTCCCCAGCCGCTGCTCAAAGCGGTTCTGTCTTCCGTAGAGCAGCCAAGTGTGGAGAGCGCTATTTAGATCCGAGAGGATAAGGCAATAACCATTTTAAGGAAGATATTCGCAGTGGGTCAAATTTTCAACAATGAGAGTGTTTCCACATGACAGCCTCTGCCAATAATTGCTTGTAATCGCTTTCCCTTCGGTGCTGCCTTTGCCCTCTCCCGTTTACGGGAGCTGCTGTCCCCTGTGCACCCCGCTTGGCTTTCTCCTCACCTCATGCTGAGCGGGAGCACGTTCGCAACAAGGGTTTTTTTTTGCAGAGGCTGTAAACCGCTCGATTGCATCTAGAGGGATAAAGGGTTCCTGCTTCCCGTCTCCCGCATCACGTTATTTGGCAGCTGGTTATTGCAGCGGCGGTGAATTCGGACAAGGGCTCGCGGTGAGGGGTAGCTCAGGTCTGAGTCGCTGGAACCAGCAGCTTTTTTTCTTTGTTGTTTTTTTTTTTTTTTTCTCCAGGCAGTGAATGAAGGCGCCAAGTGATGTGTCTGAGGGGGGGTCAGGGCTTTCTGGAGGCACCCGTGCAGCCTGGGCAGTGGCGCGCAGAGGCAGTGGGCACGGGCAAGGGTCCCGCATGTTCACGCGTTGCGAGCGAGCGCACAAATCCTGACTCTGGCCACGCGGAGCGTTCGTGTGCCCGCAAGGAGACCGTCTGGACCTACACAG
>NW_010557216.1:0-7732 GCF_000687285.1 Phaethon lepturus | reverse complement strand
GCGGGTGGGAGGTGCTCCCCGCCCCAGCCGCGCTCCGTGGGTCACCGCGTGGGAAAGCCCTCGTGGGTGCAGCTGGCCAGGCATGGTGGCAACCGGCATCCGTCCTCCGCTGAGCCACCAGCCCTCGAAGCCGCGCTCTCGTTTAGCCCATTAAGGCTGGCTTTCGTTTTCCCCGGTGAATCAATTTCTCAGGCTTTAAATGGTACCTCCCTTGTGCTAATCATACAATAGGAGTACTAATGAATGTCTCAATTATTTAATGTTTGAATCAAGTAATTATTTTCTTGAGGTAGTAAATTGAAGTTTTCAGGAGGAAAAATACCACGCGCCCCCCCCCCCCTTTGCTGCTACATAATTAAGTAATTGTATAGCCAGTGATTTAATAGCTACAAGATCAGGAGTGACATATTTTATTCATTTTAAGCAGGAGCATTTCTCATTTCTCCTCTTTCTTTCTAGGAGAAGCCCTGGCTACCCCCTGGGAAGGCAGGGAAACCAGCTGCAAAGCTTTACCATTGCCTCTGTGGCATTGCTGGGTGTCTAAAGACTTTTCTCCCTGCGCTGAGCTGCCTCTCCCGCTGGCTGCCAGCGGGCGCTTTCCCGGGGACTCCGTCGAGGGTTGTCTCCGGGGGATGCTCTGTGGGTTTGCTGCCTGTCACAGGCTTGTGTCCCATCCCTCCTGCGAGGACATGGGCTGTGTCCAACGCACTTCGTCTAATGCTCTTGCATTTTTTGGTGTGTATTTGGAGGGGAAGAGCCCAGACGCTGAGTATCATTTAACTGGGGGCTGTTTCGGCAGTCAGTGGTTGCAGACTCCCCCCCAGACAGTGCCCCGCTCCGGGGATACCGCCCTTTGGAGGAGACACCCACCACTGACGCAGAGCGTTTGTCACACATCATCCCCGTCTCGCTGCCGGTGAGCGATGCCGAGTGACAGTCACGCTTATGAAAACCTCTCCACTCTTTTTAAATAAATAAAGTTGTTAATCAGTAGGGAATTACTGTGCTCAGATGTTGAGACACCCTGGGGATGAAAAGAAGTGTCTAAGGAACAAGCATATCGAGTGCCGACTGCGCGTATGTCTGAATTACCCTTGGTTGCTTGCGTGTTAGCTGTACATGGGTGTCGGTGGTGGAGAACATGAGAAAGGCTGGGTGGGTGTCTGTACAAATAATTCACCTTCCTTGCTGCTTTTTCTTCCACTGGTGGATGGACTGTGGTTTCTTCAGAGCCGGTTGCTGTAGCTGGGTACTTTTTGCTAATGGGACATGATCTGAAGCGTGTTTGTAGGTAGTTGCTTGGGAGTAGAAACTTCTTGTAGCCGTAAAATGACCTGATAAAAAATGGATGATGTGTCATATTCTTGTTCTCCTGCCACAGACAGAGTCCCAGGCAGGCTGTGATTGCTCCCTCCCTGGATGAATGCAACATTAAGCTGTGCTCCTGGCGTGAGCATTCGTGACTGTGAAGCCGAAATGGGCTTTCTTGGCACCCTCCCCCAGATTTTAGACAAGTTCCCAACAGCCAACTGACTGGCGAGAGCGCTGGCAGAGGGGAAGCACGAATGTGCTGTGAATAGGCATCGGAGAGAATTCATTAACAGGACTTAATTAGCAAATTCTAAGTGGCAGCGCTCTGGGGAGGAGCAGGGCTGGACCCATCCAGGTGACGGTGAGCATCCCGCCGGCCGGTAGGGCTGTGCACACACCTGTACCCTCTGGAAAAAGCCACTTTTGCAGGAATTAGGTGTGGATCTGCACAGACACGTCCCCACACGGCCGTCCCGCTTGGCGCCGTGTCACTGCCGGGAGTGACAGAGCCGCTGTCTCCTGTGGCAGGGTTAAACTCCTGTGACGGTGAGTGATTACCCACCCGATGACAGATGAGCCCAGGCTGCGGTGGCATTGCAACTAGTTTTTCAAGGGCTCGGTCTGTTGTTAAGGAAATAGTGACTTGCTTGTAATTATTTCATTAAAAACTTTGTGTCGGGGACTGCTGCTTCTGCAGCGTCACGCGTCTCTCTCCAGCCACAGCTTCAAATTTCCCACCGTGTTCGAAGCCCCCTCAGGTGGGGGTCTCTGTGGCCTTGCTGTAACATCAACCCCTTGGAAGCCCTGGGGATTACAGAGCCCTTAGGGGTGGTGGCCACCCCTTAAACCCAAAGAGGAGCAGTGGTGATGTCTTCGCAACCTTTTCCAGGTATTTTAAAACGCTGCTTTCTGTGTCCTTATTTAACACGCGCATTGTAATTAGGAAGAATCTCCTGTACTCCTCTGGGGCTCCTGAGGAATTTGAGAGCTGGAGGGTTTTGTATGTTATGTTAACACGCTTGTTAAAAAGGAGAGGTCTCCTTGGCAGAGTCCAGACACTGGCTGGAGGAAGTTGGAGGGAGAAGGACAGGAGCCACGCTGATGGCCTTTGCTTCCCAAAGCCTCCTGAGAGTTTTGCCGTTTGTGGGTCAGGATACAGCCCATCCAGGTGCTTGTCGTGAGCTTACTGGTCCAGCGGGCTGAATCCCAAGGGCTGCGGCGTTATTCCGCAGCCCAGCCGGGAGGATGCAAACATCCTGCGGGGCCAAACACACCAAATTTCAGTTGAAAGCTCAGCAGCGTTACTGATGTCTTGGGAAGAGGAAGGGACTGGGGTTTACCTGGGTATATCAGACGGCTTGTGGGGTTTTTTTGGGGTTTGGTTTTTTTTTTTCTTTCTTTTTAGTTCAGCTTTGCACAGCAGTTACTGATAACGTTAGGAGCTAACCAAGGGTTAGATAACAGCGAGAACCTTGGTGAGTCTTTGCCTGGGACCAGCCTGCCCTTTCCCTGCACGGTTCTGCTGCTGCCGCGCAGCCGCGTGCCGCTCTGCTTCCGCACCGCGTACAGCCTGCGGGAGACCCCGACGCGTTCCCAGCCACTGCGGTGGTGAGAAAGCTTGGATTTATGTGTCGTGGCTTCCCGTGCCCCCTTCTGCAACTGGTAGGCAGCCTTGCCTCCTAGCTACGCGTTACCCCGTCCTCGACACTTCCCCGAGCATCTCTGCTGCCTCAGCGTGGGGTGACTTACTGGGTGTCCCTAGCGATAAGCGTTACCAGACGTTTACACGACCTGAGATGTCATCGCCGGGGCTCCATTTCTTATGCCTCCTTTCATAAGGAGCATTTGTATTTTGCAAAGTTAACTTCCTTCCCTAAATTCGGCTCTTCCCCGCGGCCTCGCTGGGGCACGTACTTGTGTATTCCCGCGGTGGGGCACCGGGATGGAGCATCCATCCGCGCTGGGAGCATCCGGCCACGCTCAGCAGCCCTGTTTTGGGCACCTGCATGGTGGTTTAGCATGGAGGGAGGCATTTTATGGGGCTCCCACCCCCTCCGGCGGCTTCCCCCCAGCACGAGCTCTGCGGGGAAGCACCGTCTGTAGTGACAGCCCGGGGCAGGACGCGCGGTGCCCGGGTGGAGAGAGGCGGTGTGCTTTGCCGGGAAAAGGCTTTCGCTTGCCTGCGTTGCAGTGATCCCAATTTAAATCCTAAACAGATCTGAGTTAAATAACTTTTTGGAGCTGTCATTAAAGGCCCCCTTCTCGTGATTCTTTCCGTTTCTTCCCGAAGGCAAAAGCTGCAGGAGTCCCTAGTTATCTTAATTTCACTTTGAGTGTTTTTGGCTACAAACCTGTGGCATTTGGCTTTGTGGAGATGATAAAAATCTAAGATTTCTCTCGCGAAGGTTTCACTCAGCTGAAAATCCCTGTTGAATGAGGAGCGTGGGATCAGACTCCTCATTTAGGTCAATGGTTCATTTAAAAAAAAAAAAAAGAGAGAGGGATGAACTCTGAGCCTGTGAAGAAAAACTGGTCAGGGGATAAGGGAGGAGGGGGAGAGCTGAGTTAATGGAAGAGAGATATCTCCAGCCTGGAAATGGATGAAGGGAAAGGGAGTGTATCATGCCTCGTCCTCCTGGGATTAATTTTGAATATCAAATGCTTGATCTTGAGCCGTTCCTCAGGCAGCCAGTCATGTTTCTGTGAAAGCTATATTTTGAAAAGAATTTTTCTGATGCTTTAAAACAGAGGAAAGCAAAGCAAATGACCTTATCCTGCTTTGCATTATGTCACACTCGATGATATTCTTTTGCAGTACTTGCAGATGGCTTGACACATCGAGGCAGACAGCCCCTTATTATTAAATCTGTTTGCAAATGTGTTCAGATTGCCCTTCACATCCCCCTCCGGTTATGAGCGGTGGCAGACCGTGGCTGCGCATCGCGGATCCCCGTAAACACGCGCCGAGCTGCCTCCCCTTCTCCCCGCCTCCCGACTGAGATTGTCAACACTTTAGGAATTAATAAAGTGTCCTACTGGAAAAGGAAAGTGTGTTCTTTCCGCCGTCTGGTATATGTTAGCAGGATGGATGGGAGGGTTCCCGTAACACCCTCTTCCCGTGGGTTCTCCTCATCCTCCCACCGGCTCTTTGGACGCTGCAGCTGAGATACGGCCCTTATTAACCTGCCTGTGCAGCCATCCTATAAATGGCACTGGATAACCTGGTCCCTTTTAAGCTGTGTCATGTCTCCCCGTGGGTCACATCAGGCCAGCGGTGCTTTTTTTGCTGTCCGTCAAAGCTGAATCAATAGTGCCTCATGCTGCTGAGCCTTGCTATTGCCGGCCCTTCCTCTCCCGCAGGCTGTGAAGAGCGCGGGTCCCTGCGAAAGACCGCGTAGTTTGCTCGGATTTACATCCTTTCCCAAGTAAATCCACCCTGCGAAGAGCTTCTGCCGTTGTCGGTGTCACTTGATTTGCCTCCAGCAGCAGTCGTCGCGGGGACGCCTCTGACGCTTGGCTTTCCGCTGAGCGAAGGGGAAAAGTCCTCCCAAGAGGCAGCTAAGGCAAAATTTTCTTTCCGAACTCCAAGCCATTGGTAATTGGCCTTGGACCTCTACAAGGAGCTGTTGTTAAATAAATATGAGGCTGCCCAATACCACAAATGGGAAAGACTCCCAGGGGTTTTGCTTTAGCCTCCATACGGATCCTAATAGATTTTACCCTACAAGCGGGTCTTCGGGCTTCAATCTTCCTGCTCGTCTCTCATGCTCTCGCAAAACCTGACAGTCTCTCCGCGTCGCCGGTAGCTCATGGCAAAGGCTCCCGGAGCAGCTTGGGCGTTTCTGCTGAGACATCGTCTATCGCTTCCAAATTTGTTGGCTTTCAGTGTCAGTGAATATGCGCTTTTCATTATGGGAGGATGACTAAAAGGCACCACTTAACCTTGTTTTTTTGTTCTGCAATCTGTTTTTCTCCTTTCTGATCTTCCTCTTGAATGATACGCCCACAATTTTTTCATTTGGTATGGAAATGCGTTTAGGACCAGACTTTTTTGTCTTTTCTTCCCATCCCTTGCATATACATCTGTCTATCCAATGCCGTAGAAGATACTGGAAGATGAGAATGTTGTTTTCTTCTCTGATAGCATCACAATATTTTCAGTTACTGTTCTCTCTCCCTTTCTCACTCTGTCTTCCTTTCTTGGCCACTGTTGTCTGTTGATCAGATGTTTTTGTTAAGTTGTCCAGAGTGATGTGTAGTTGGGGTTTTTTTTTATTTCCCTGAGTGGTTACAATCAAGTTAGAATCCATCAAGGCGTATGAGTTGTTGGAAATGTTGCTTTTGATAGGCATTACCTTGTACTTGTCTGTATTAAATTTCAGCTGTCATTGTTTTCTTAATTGCCTGTGTTAGATAATGTTGAATTTCCCACAGTCCTCTCCTCCTGACTAAAATGAATAGCGTTCGTATCACAAATGCTTCAAATGTGACACCTCTTTCCCCCATGCCATTTAAAACTTCACCCCAGCTTGGCTGATTTAATCTGCTATCAACTTCTCATCTTTTTAATCATTGCTTTCTTTCCTTTCCCTCTCTCTGTCCGTTTGCTGCTCTGCTCTCGTTGCTGCCCGCCGTCCTCGGGGAGCGTTTTCGCCATGGTAGGAAGTGTTATGCACACCTTGGATTTATCTGGGATGGGTAAGGAAAGCTCCAGTCTCTTGAAGGCGCAAGGGTGAAGATGTGGCACAAACGATGTAAACGCTGCAGGAGCTCTGGGACATGGCTTTGGGTTGGTAAACCATGATTTTCTCAGCCATGGTGGCTTGAGTCCAGCCAACGTGCACATTGTCTTATGTCCTCCTTGCCATGTCGATGTCGTGCTTGGGATCTGTCTGATACAGGGGTGGGAGAGCCATGACTCAGGAGGTCTGGCTTTTATTTTTCGCTCTCCCACATCCCCGCTTCGTATGGCTTTTGAGGAGCCGCTGCTCTTCTCCAGCTGCTGCTTGGTTTGTGTACTTTGGGCTCCAAATTCCTTGTTCAAATGACATCCTTCATGAGGCATCTGCAGGAAGATGGTTTTCATCTTTGTAGCCTGCTGCTTCTTCAGGGGTACTGGTTATTATTAATTAAGATATTTTTGAAGGTCTAATACATTTTACCTGCTTTTCTTGAAGGTATTGTTGTCTTCCTCAAAGAAATCTAATAGATTCGAGAGGCGTGGCTTTATTTTCGAAAAACCATGCTGTTTGCCATGTCATGTTCATCTAGGTAGTTTATTACAACTTTTAAACCACTAATTTAACAAGTTTACTTAATGCTGAAATAAGCCTTTGAAGTCTGAAATTATCTGTTCACTACCAAAGTAAGGAGTGATCATTTCCATGCCAGCAAAAATTACCGAGTGAAATTGTGTGGTAATTTTAGTCTTAATTTACTTTTCAATCTATGAAAGTTTCTTGGTATTTTTAAGTGACACGAAAGGATCTGCACCATTCTGTGTTGCCCAAAATCCTCTACGGCAGCGAATGAAACCATTTGGTAATGTGACATTTATGAGAAACCTGTTAGAGCTTTTCTCCCTTCGTAACACCTCTTTGAGGAGGAACTGGATGGCACGTTGGCTGGGTGGCAGACCAGACCTTCAGGAGGGGCTGGAGGACCATAAAGAGCTGGAGAGACCTCTGACATTGCTCTTGAGGCAGGTGAAAGGCACAGAGAGAGTTTATGGACCCATCTGCAGGAGGAAGGCAGCAAGCTTTCTGGTTCAGCGAAGCTCGGTTGGATCGTTCCTATTCAGGGTAGACCCGAAGTTAATCGCTGGGAGGTTTGTCGGTATTTTTATCACTGCATTTATATTTTATGGAACCATCTGGTCCTGATAAATCTTTGAACATCGGCTTAGGTTGTATTGAGTTTCCTGGGAACTGAGAAGAAGAGGAGCAAGGGTAGGTGAGGTGTGGGGATGAGGCATGTCTCATTGCAAACTGAGCACTGAAAAACTAGACAGTCCGTTGGGGTGAGAGGTGTGATACAGGTTTTGAGTGCAGCATTTAAATCCTGAGTGGTAATGGGGCTCCGTGCTGTGTCTCCCCTGAAGGTAACTGGTTTTCTAGCTGTAATGTTCCTGTCCAGTGAAGCACCATCATCATCATCTCCTCTGGAGTTACTCAGGGAGAAGGAGACCTTGGTAACTCTTTGGGAAAGCAGCAGTGACAACTAGAAAAATGGCTAAAGCAGAAGGCGAGTGCCCTGCCCAGGCAGGCTCTGTGATGAGTTGCTCCAGGACAGTTGCTCCCGACTTCTCCAGCCGGGTCCCATCGGTGGCCCTGTCCTGGTGGGGTGCACGAAGTGGTCCAGCTACCTCATTTCCCAGCTCGCCTCTTCCTCAGCTTTTGCAAAGCCAGCGAGGTCGCTGCCG
>NW_010557215.1:12831-19383 GCF_000687285.1 Phaethon lepturus | reverse complement strand
TCCCTTCCTACCCAAACCATTCTGTGATTCTATGTGCAGGGATGGCAGCATTTGTCTAACGGCTGGATCAGACAGCAATGGACCTGGAGGACTGGGTTTCAAACGGAAAAGGCATCAAAAGATCCTGGGATTTTATTTTAACATCCTACAAGGGAAGATTTTACGGTGTAAATATTGCAGCTCTGCACCAGAGCAGGGGACCGTAAGCAGCACATGGGGAAATGGCACAGCCACAGTTTGCCCCAAGCTGAGGAGCTTCTAAACCAAAAAGCTTTTACAACTAATTTATTAACTCGAGCAAGGTGATATCTTAACCTCACTCTTTATGCCCGCTCCAGTGAGTGCAAAGCAACACCCCAGCAAGAAAAGCGCCCGCCCAGACGCAGGGAGCACCCAGAGACCACGTCCCCAGCAAGGGGGGGTGATGAGGGCTGCGTGACACCCACCCACCGGCGATCCGTGGGTAACAGCCCTGAGGAGAAAAGGCAGGAGGCTCAGAAGGAGCAGCTAAAAAGGGATTTGTGCACTCTTCTATTTTAGCAGTGCTTTAGTCAGAGCAACACGTATTCCCTGGATATTTTTATCTGTTGCGGTTCGGGAGCGCATCTTCGGATATCCGGCTGGCTTACGCAACGAGGCCTGCCCGCACAGACCTCGACTAACCGACTGATGTCCCCACTGCCCGCAGCCCCTCCGTGTCCCCTGCCTGCCCCATGCCACCGCGCCGTGAAGGGCATGTGGGGAGCCTGGCAAGAGTTTGTGGGAGAACCAGGAGCCCTCGCTGCCACGTGTTAGAGGAAGGAAGCATCTTTCTGGAGCTTGAAACCTTTGGAAGATGAATCATTTCCCTCTGCAATGACCGTTTTGGGGGGGAGCTTGGCAGGATCCATCTGCCATATCGGTTGAGAAGGAGTCACCGCTCCCCAAGAGCCTCCTCCCTTCACTTATAAAATCCTCATGTGTATCGACCTACCTGCAAGAAGGGCCACCCGTCACTCCTGCCCGGCTTTAGCTTTCCCTGCTGCCCTTTCAGAGCATCTCTGGAGAAGGCACCTTCTGCTGGGTACCTTTCCTTGCCAGGAATATATTGCCGTGTACTTTTAAAGGCATTTTGGAGAAGCGATCAGCCGAGCTTCCCTTGGAGCCGGCAGCCTGGGGAAGAGCAAATGTGGATGGAAAGAGCGATGTGTCGGAATTACGACCGGCGCCGGTGGGGTCTCTGCCGTATTTCTTTGCCTACAGATTACAGCTTCCTGTGGCTACTTGAAATTTTCCCATGAAAAGTAATTTCTCCTATAAATATAATGAGTCAGTGGTGCCTGGGAACTGTTGTGTGGAAGAGTTTTCTTACTCCTAGAGTCATCCGCTTTCTAAAAGGCAAATGTCGTATTTATTCCTTACTTGGATAAAGATTTTTCTTTAGCATATATTATTTCCTGCTACTGCTCTGTGAGTCAGGGCACCTTGTACAGATACTGTAAGGTTGTGTCATGCTACAGCTGGTTATTTATGTAAAGGTAGATAAAAAAAAAAATTACAGCCATTAATTGGGAAATAATGAATTGTATGCAATCCTCAAGTAGTTTTCTTGCTGCACAAAGGCAGAATCACAGCTGCAACGAGCACCAGAAGAGGTGGTCTTCACCAGGGCTGCTCAGGGCTAAAGAACCACTCCAAAAATTGGATTTTAATGGCCCGTTTTCAAAGCCAGTGTAAGGCTGCTTGGAGCCATTCGATGCTGAGCTTGGCTTCCCACAGAGCCTCGCCAGACCCTGGAAAATATTTTCAAAATACAGACTAAATGAAGGCAACTTGAAAAACCTCCCTAGCCCTTTCAAGACCATAAATCTTTCTACATGAAGGACCAGGAAGGGGTGACACGGAGCGTCCTGCAGCACACATCTGTGGGCTTCGGCACCCCGACAGCACCTTGTCCCCTCCAAAGGGCTGGCGTGGGTGCCTCCGCCGGGCGGCTGCGGTTTAAAGAGCTCCCAGCATCTCTCAGGCAAGCCGGACGGCGTGATGGGCAGCCGGGAGGCGGCGGCGGCCGGCAAGGGCAGCAGGACTGCCTTTGCATCGCAGAGATGCATTGATGCAGCTCTTGAGACGGCTCTTTGGGGGTGCTTGGAGTTTTCAGGCTTTTTGGATGCATCTGCAGTAGCTCCTCTCTTTGCTGCCACAGGTTGTGACAAGCCTTTTCCGGTTTTGCTCTATTATAAGTGTTTAGATAAGCTTTGAGGCTCCCTTTAGCTTACATGATTTTTTTTCCACAGCCGGGTGGTATTTGCAGTGTGGGGACATCTGCCAAAAAATGATTCATTCCTTCCCTTCCTCTCTCCACTGATATTTTCCTCCTAGCTGCAATAATGCGCATTTTCCCCTGTTAGTGTTCCTCACGCTTCTGTGTTTAGGATATTTCAAGCCCCAGGAGGGGGCTGGCGAGGGCAGAGGTGGGTTCCCCCTCGCAGGAAGGTGAGACCCAGAGCGCGGCACGGGGACACCCCTGCCACCCGCCTCCTCTCCCTGGAGGTGACGCAGCCAGCGTTGCAAGGCTCGCAAAGCCAGCCTGGCACTGCCCGCGGGACGGCACAGCCGGGATGGTGTTCCCAAGGCAGACCGGGGCCGACACAGACCTCTTCCATCAGTACCACATGGAGATATTTAAATCCCCTCGGATCAGCTTGGGAAACCACAGCCAAGACCCCGCAGTGTGCCCACCACCCCATGTCAGTGCGAAGGTCCAGCAAAGCAGATGCTAAACAGCCATAACAGGGCTGCACGCAAAGCCGCGTGGCCAGCGGGGTGAGGGAGGGGATCCTGCCCCTCTGCCCCGCTCTGGGGAGACCCCCCTGCAGGGCTGCGTCCAGCTCCGGAGCCCTCGGCACAGGAGAGACACGGACCTGCTGGAGCGGGGCCAGAGGAGGCCCCAGCAACGCTCCGGGGGCTGGAACAGCTCTGCTGGGAGGACAGGCTGGGAGAGCTGGGGGGGCTCAGCCTGGAGCAGAGAAGGCTCCGGGGAGACCTTCCTGCAGCTGCCAGGGTGAGAGGGGCTGAGGAGAAAGGTGGGGACAGGCTTTTTAGCAGGGCCTGTAGCGATAGGACAAGGGGTAACAGTTTTAAACTAAAAGAGGGCAGATTCAGACTAGATCTAAGGAAGAAATTTTTCACTATGAGGATGGTGATACCCTGGCCCAGGTTGCCCAGAGAGGTGGTCGATGCCCCATCCCTGGACACATCCCAGGTCAGGTTGGGCGTGGCTCTGAGCCACCTGCTCTGGTTGAAGCTGTCCCTGCTCATGGCAGGGGGTCGGACTAGACCCCTTCCAACCCAAACTGTTCTATGATTCTATAAATAGCGAGCTCAGGGAGCCTGTTTCCAACTGCTGATGGCAGAGCTGCAGAGATGGCTTTGCTCTGCTTGGGTGGTGCTACATTTTCCTGCGCTCAATAGCAGAGAAGACAATGCGGATCTCAGACGATGGGATCCTGTTCTCCGACTGCCTTCGCCTCGGTAATTTTGCCTGCCCACCTCCTGCTACTTCTCCAGAAAACGGCCGCCCCCGGGCAGAGATGTAGCTGCAGCATCCCCCAAAGACGATGGCGTGAGAAAGGGAGCTGGGAAGACACTTCTCCTGCTTTCGGCTGCGCATCCCTCATGGGCCTCATCCTGCAAAGCAGGCTGCTCTGATGGAAGTGGTTTGCGCTGAGCCTTGCGGCATGACGGGATGTCACACACCCTCCTGAGCTCCCCACCTCCCCGTGGGGCCTTCCTGTTCCATCCCATTCCTTCTCCGGCCCTCACTGCATCCCACCTAAGCCCATCCCACCCCTCCATGGGGTCTCAGCGGAGATGAGTCTCAACCAAGAAAACATCTCCATTCAGATCCAAGTCCCTGAACCACCAGAGGAGGTCTGTGCTCAACCCTTTACTTTTCCTCTACATGTTCACTGTTGACCACTGCTGGAGAAGCTCCCAGCCCAGAGTCCAGCACATATGGCCAGTCTTATGTTCTTAAACATATGCACCTTTCATTCAAGAGCATCCTTTCATGAAAGCTGTTCCCTTGTGTGGTCTCGGCATAAGCAGATGCTACTCAGTTTTCATTTCTGTTGCAGATGGGATCATTTGATCTTCAGATTTCTCAGCTAAGTCAAGTCATTGCTTGAAATTTCCTTTCAGATGCGTTAAGTTCCTGCATAATTTTCAATTCACTCTTCTGTTGTGGGTGATGAATAGAGAAGGGTGTTCTCCATCAAAGACGGTTTATTAAAATGCAAATAATCTTCACACTGAAGGTCCATTTAAGCACTAAAAATCACATACTCAACAAAGAACATTAAATTTGGTCCGAAGAAGAACTGAGGGGCAGAATGTTTTTTCTGGGGGGAGCCAACATCATCCCCCATCACAAACACTGCCCACCTCCTCCCACTGAGAGACCTTTATCGGTGGCTTATGGCATCACCCCAAACTGCAGGCAGCCAGAGCTGACATTTCCCATGCCAGGTCTCTTATCTGCCTCTTTGGAAAAGTTCAGTCAGACCAGGACAGCCACTTTTGAGGGAGAACTAAAAGCTAAAATGTTAAGTAAAACACCAGGTTGATGAGAATTCAGCAGTAAAAACTGTCAATGAAAGTAAAATGTTGCCGAGTTCACAAGGACCTTTTCTTGAGGAAAAGGTCTTTCTCTCCCTGGGAGATTTGGGAGCCCCCGCTGCTGCCTGCAAGCTCTGTGCTGAGGAGGACTCAAGTCCAGGCTGGGCTTCTCATCATGCCTGACCACATCTGAAACACCGCTGGCCTGTCGGGCTCAGCGGGGACCTCTCATCCTAGTGAGGAGACTCCGAAAGCCCCCAGACTTCAGCCAGTGTTTGGCTACAAAATATTTCCAAGGGCTGCAAAGGGTGGTGGCCAAGTCCATGGAAGAGGACTCTCTGGAGACTTGCTAAATTCATCGCAATGGCACCTGCTTGTGCTGAGCATGGATGGTGTCTGGGAAGGTCTCCTGGAAGAGATGGTCTCCCTGCACACCTCCAGTCCAACTGGGGCTCCCCGTATGCCAAGTCCCATGGAGCCTGAAGGTGCTCCTTGGCAGGACGCTCTTGCTGGAGTCAGGATTTTCCCCTCTGTCGCCTGATCTCAGCCGTCCTCCATGAAGATACCATGGAGCACCCATCCCAGATGAATGGTGGTCACCAAGCCCAGGCCCTGCTTCTGTATTTTTGCTTTGTGGCAAAGGCTTCAGGGCAAGCATGCCAACTGACGTGCCTGGGGAGTCCCAGACCCCCCCGGCGTCACCCAGTGCCACCCAAACACAATCCCTCTCCTTGGGCTTAGGCAGAGGAGACTATGTCCTTGTCACACAGGCAAGGCAGCACCCAACAGACACAGCCTTGGGGGATTCAGATATTGAAGGAGCTCATGGATACTCCGGATTCAGGACCACAGGACGGGAAGGGTGGGCACATCCCCTCCCCATCCATGGGGAGCTGCCCCATAGTTTTGGTGCCCAGCAGGCTGAGCAGGAGCAATGGGCATGGATTGCCTTCCAGGGGAGCTGGAAGCAGCTGCTGCTGACGATGAGGAGGGAGGGAGAGAGGAAGTCACCGCAGAGCTCGGAGGGAAGTCGTCTGCAGATTCCCAGCTTTCCTTCTCTGTCTGCCTCTGAGCAAGGCTGCATCTCACCGGGGACCACCAGCGACGCTCTCGGCGCGGCACCCCTCTCCCACCCCTCCCACAGGAAGCTGGAGGCAGGATTTCCATCCCTGCAACCTTAAAGTATCCCTGGAAGCACTGCCCGGGCCTTCCCCGGGGGGTGCTTCGGCCTCGGGGGGACCTGAGAGCAGAGCTGAGCGGGAGGAGGGCCGGGAGCTGGTGCTGGGTGCGCGGGAGCCCTGGGGCGACGGCCGTGGGTGCCAAGGGGAGGGACAGCGTACGGGGCAGCATCAAACCCTATTAACCAGCCCTATTTTTAACCCCCAAATGGGGGTCTGTGAAGTGGAATCGCCGCGCACAGCCCCGGCTCCTGCCGCCCCTCCGGGCACCGGCGAGGCAGGATTGAGTGCAGAGGGGCCATCCCGGGCGGCCGCTGCCCAAAACAGACCCCTCAAAGCCTTCCAGCGCCTGGTCCCACAGGAGCCACGGGCAGAGGGAGGAGGGAGAGTGTCCCAGGAGGGTGAGCTCTGCACTCTGCTGGGGTTCCGGCGAGGTCCCTGCCCGCAGGGGACAGCCCCAGCTTTGCCGGTCCCCGGGGAGGTGTGCCACTTGTTGACTGATGCGTCTGTGGCCATCTGCAGCCGGGGAGGCCAAAGCCGTGACCAGAATCTATCCAGGTTGCCATGGCAGCAGGGAAAAAAACCTAAGATAAAAGGGAAAAAAGGAAGTAATAAGTATGGGAGAAGGGATCTCCAAAAAAATAAAAAGCCAACAGCATCTCAGTGCCAACACAGACCTGGTGGAAGCTCCCGGGTCCCGTGGGTCACGCTGGGTCACCCTGGTACCCCAAAGCTGCAGCCCTGGTTGCGTGCCGCCTTGCAGTCCGGTTAGGTGATG
>NW_010557215.1:263-12813 GCF_000687285.1 Phaethon lepturus | reverse complement strand
GTCGGGCACGGGCCCCCCGCTGCCATCGAGTCACCCATCAGCACCCCGGGCACGCAGAGGAGAGGGGTTGAGTCGTGGATGGATGCAGAGGAGGAGGAAGCCAGGAGCAGCGTTACTAGTACATCACTCTCCCTGGGGGGGAAAAAGCCCTAAACCTTACAGCAAGCCGGGATCAGGTGGAGGTGCTGCCACAGGCCATACGCTCAGAGAAGTTCCCTTTCTTACGTACGAAAATGCTTCAGCGCTTCCTTGTCCTGTCCCGATCGCTTGCGCCTCGTGCTGGAGCCCCGGGGCTGGGCTGGCCAGCCAGCACTGGCTCCAGCGGCTGCAAGAGCCCATCGAAGAGGATTTGTTCCTCACCTGGGCTTTTCCGAGGTCCAGAAGGACGAGACTGACTCATTTTAATTCTCTCCCTTTCCTTTTGTAGGTTGATTTTTTCCAGTGCTGTTCCCCGCACCCCTCTGCTCCCAACTGCTCTGCATTAAGGCACAAACACGAGGCCCCAAACCTTTCATTTTGTTGGCATTTGAGCAGCCCTTGCAAATTGTATGGTCGTAACAAGTGGATGGCTGAAATCTCCGTACAAATCATGCCCTTTTTGCATTCCTAGAAAGAGCCTTCGATGTTTCTCTGCTAAAAATCAAAGCCAAAAGCAGGGGGGAAGCATGAGTTACGGGTAAGAGCCTTCAGAGCTAAGAAGAATGTCCAGCAGGTCCTGGCCCTCTGCAGTTCAGCCATCCCAGGAACAGGGCTGCGGCTGGTCGGTGCTCTCCTCTGAGCCAGGAGACAGCCTCACCTGGCTGCTGTTGAACCCGTGGGTAGTTATACACGTATCTCCTTGGCTGTTTGTGGGTCTGAAGCCACTTACTGTGGAGCGGACATGGAGCACCCATCTCCTGGTGTCCACCCCTTCCTCTTCCCGTGGTCCAGACGTCTCCTTTCCCGTGAGCTCCTTTAGGAGGTTCAGGCTGGAGGGCTGCCTCTTGGCTCCAGCACTGCAAAGGCAGCCTGAGCCCCACATCTACACCAGCTCAGGACTTCCCCCACCGCATCCATGACCATCACCTCCACACACCCCATCTGCGATGTCTCTGCGCCTGCCCCGGCAGAGCTGGGTGGGAACATGCCTGGTTTGCTTCCCTCACTTCTCCTCAGCGCTTCCACCACCTCCTTGATTCATCTGAGTGTGTCGACGCATGGCAAGAGGCTTGTGGGAACACCCACACCGCGTTATCCATGGCAGGAGGAGAGGGAGACTTGCCAAGGAGCTGGAAGCAGCGATTCCTCTGTGGAGGGTGAGCATGGGATCAATGCCACCGATCCCACCTAGGGCTGGAGCTCAACCACCACCATAGCCACCGCCCCAGCCCAAAGGGGCAGCCGTGGGAGGAGTGAAGGGTCTACCTGCTGCTGTCCTTCCCACCGCCTTCAGCTTGGAACCTGCTGGCTCAGCGAGCAAGCCCATATGGCTGCTGCAAAGGCAAGGGCTGTGAGAGGAACACAGGTCCCTCAGGTCCATCCGAGCCTCCCCTGAAGACAGCCAGTCTGCCTGAACAAGCTCTCCTGCCTGCCCCGTTTGCACGGGAGGTACACGGGGGGTCAGACACAGCACCAGGATGGCAGCAATGCCTGGGTGGGCACTGTCACACCACCGCGAGGCAGGGTGTCAGATCCCATCATTGCCTCGGCCGCAGTCTCGCCACCACTGCGGCTTCAGGTCAGGCCAGCTCCTGGCTGCCAGGGTTTGGCATCCGGATGGCAGGACTTGGGGAGGTTTAGACTGGATATTAGGAAAAATTTCTTTACTGAGAGAGTGGTCAAGCATTGGCACAGGCTGCCCAGGGAGGTGGTGGAGTCACCATCACTGGAGCTGTTCAAAAAATGTGTGGACATGGCACTTCGGGACATAGTTTAGTGGGCATGGTGGTGTTGGGTTGATGGTTGGACTTGATGATCTTGAAGGTCTTTTCCAACCTTAATAACTCTGTGATTCTGTGATTCTGTGACTGGTGATCTGAGGTCAGGCAGCCCCGGGGAGAGTGCTGTCTCTCACAGCACCTGCCCAGGACACCCTGCCTCTTCACCTTGTCCTCCGACTGGTGAGAACCCACCTCCCATGTCGGCTGTCCTGGAAGAGAAAACGCACAGCAGCATGAGCATCAGCAAACCCATGGTGAGGCACGGTGGCACCTTCTGCTGACCTCAGCAGAGACAACCCCAGCCTCTCGTGAAGTCTCTGAAGTAGGGTGGGTGTCCTGGAGTCATGGGCTTCATCTGAAGGCCACTTAGGGCAACACAAAAAACTCAGCACATGGGTATCAGCCCATCTATCTCATCCCACCTAGCATTAGCTGTTCCATCATGAAGACATCTACACCTGAGCAAGTCTCCCCAGGCTCCCTTTCCAACTTCAGTTGGACTTGATGATCTTGAAGGTCCTTTCCAACCTTAGTGATTCTGTGATTCTGTAAATGATGGAGATGTCTGGTTGAGGAAGAGATGATGAACCGAGTCCTTGGACAGAGGCAGCAGGCAGGGGGGCCTCTTGCTGTGGGCTACGAGCTGGTGAGATATCTGCACATCTGGGAGCGAGCAGCTGAAATGCTCCTTGCATGCCCACGGGGTCTCCCCCGCAGGCTGCCTGTCCGAGTCCACGCGGTGTTGCCACCTGCACAGGCAGATTCTCCGAAAGTCCGGATTTTGCCAAGCCCTGGGTAGTGGTTTATTTAGAGAGGATGGACAGTGGCGCAGATTTCGTGAGTGCAACGTCTGCCTTCGCACGTAACACATCACAGCAGATGTTAAACAGCTACGCTAAGCATCTAATTATCGTGTTAACAACATAAGTATCAAAGAATACAGGGAAGCAGATTCAGTACCAAATCTATGCAAAACGTCTAACCCGGAGACAATTTTCCCATGTAATTACTGTAATGTTAAACATCGTTACATAATGATTACAGATTTCAGGTCAGATACTCCATACGTCATGGAAGCATGGTGTGTTTTGACATTTATGGGAATACTTTTTATTTTTAGTTAGTTTGGTTACCATGGCAGCAAGAAGAAATCTGCACTAGACTCAGCTATACATTAGATTTTGGCCTCCCACTTGATACATCCAAAAACTTTTCAACTGATTTTCCCAAAATTGTCAGCCATAAGCCATGACGGGTGGAAGGAGGCTTGAAAAGAAAATAGCCCACACGCTGCTCTAATGGGGAAGCTATTCCTGAAGCCCCTCTCTAACCTTTGGGTGAATGCAGGCACTCGTTAGCGTATCAAGTTTTAGTTATTTAGTTATCTCAACAAAGCAAACTGTACTGCAGAGGTTAGTAGAGGCTGAACGGGTTTAGATCATGATGAATGAGCTGCGTTCTGCTGAAAGCAGGAATTGTGCTCAGGAATTGTCTGAAAACAGGAATATCTTGGCAATACCTCGGGTCCCGTTCCTGAGCTGCAGTGTCAGCGGGGATGTGACCCCAGTGCCCCATGAAAGGGTGGCTTTTACAGCCCTCCTAATCGGGAAGCAAGAAGCAAAATGCCTTCGCTGCCTTCCTGAGCCTCTCAGCCATTAGGACTCGGAGAAAAGATGGAGGGGCGGCCGTGACAAGTAGCTGCCCGTCGGCACTGCCTTGCTCCCACGCTCCGTTTGATGACATCCCTCCGGGCGCTGCGAGCTCGCCACGCTGCCGCGCTCGCTGAGCTGCAGCCGGGGTTGGCTTCTAGCAACGGCGATGGAACTCCTGGCCGCCGCCGTCCCCAGAGCTGGGAGCGTCAGGTTGGGATGTTGCTGAGGACCACCCCCCCGGTGGGAAACAAGGATGGAATTTGACGGGAAGCCAGTCTGGCATGTGCGTGCGCTGAATCTCTACTGAGGGAGAAAACGATCCCATCAGCCTTCCAGTTATTTTCCAATAAAACGTGGTAATTCATTGCAGACATCCCAGAATTTATCACCGCCTGACAGCTCAGGAAACCCAGGGTTGCCCTGAGCCTCCTCCGCCTCATCCCGCACAGACCGATGTGCCCTGGGTTCGGTTCACACGTGGCAGGGACCTGCCAGATGCCCACGAGAGGCGCGGGGAAGCGACCGGGAAATGAGCAATCGCCGGCAGGACCTCGGCGATGAGAGAGAAAGGCTTTTGCATGCTGACTGACCTGAGCTGATGGTCTGGAGGCACAGCAACCTCCCCGGCGCCCAGCGGGGACCGGGGTGATCAGGACCTGAGTGACATGCAAATTGCTGGTGGAGCGGAGCAGCCTGTGCTGGCTCCCACCCGTCCCCTCGAGCCAGTGCTTTGCTGTGTGTGCTCGGGGAGGGCAGTTTTATTTCGTTATTCCCCAGATGCTGGTTTGGTTTGGGAAGAAACAGGCCGACCTGGCTCCCAGGGCGGCTCAGCCTGCCTGGCCACATACGTCTGGCCACATTTTGAGGGGATCCATTCCCTCAGTGCCCTGGGCTCTGCTTTCAGAGCACCAGCACTGCTGAGTCCCGATGCTTTCGTAGCCTTCTGCAGGCAGGCAATGCCAGGCAGCTCCTGGCCACACAGTGCTGCAGTGGTTTTGCCAAGACCTTTGTGCTCTCCCCCAGCTCCCTCTCCTCGCAGCTCCTGCCGGGGAGTACATGGCCATGGGATCCTCCTTCCCTCAGCATCTCTGCTGTGATACCCTCAAGCCCCCTTAGATCCCCACCAGCTTCTCTACGGTGGCATCTATGTCCCCTCCCCAAGTGTACCCAAGTGCCTGGCTGCCATCTTCTGGGTCGCAGCAAAGGACACAGAAGAGACTGGAGGCGAGGTTATATTTGTGGAACTAACCCCAAAACCAGCCTCCTGGGGGTAAATCCCCTGCTTACACTTTCTCCTCTCTTTTCCCGGCGGTGCCAGTGTCGGATGGGGCGAGCTGAACGCCCCATCGAGGCTCTGGGTGCTATACCAGTGCACGCACCTCCATCACTCAGACAGTTGCCGGAGAAACCAAAACACAGATTGGTTCACCACTGCCAAAAAAACATGTGGATTGGCACAAACCCCCTGCTAGGGCTCTGCACGTGTTAAGGTTCCCCATGGCAGGACCCTATTATGGTTAAATAAGCCTTGGATTGTTTGTGAAGCCAATACATTTCAGTGGGAGAGTTTCCTTTTCAATGCTGAAGACACAGGGAATATCACACCTTCTTCTGAACCACTAAATGTTCCCCAGCTGAGCCTTTAGGCTGTAGAGAAAGGAGGAAGAAGACAAGCCCGGCCTGTGCGAGGAAGCATAGATTTCTCTGGTGGGATGAGTTTAATATCGCTGTTCTCCAAAATGAGTCACAGGTCAGAGAAGTGGGGCATTAATCTCAGGGGAGATGAGTAAGTGGGCAGCATGCAAAGGCAGTGGTCAAAGGAGCATCACAATTTATACTTGCAGCTTAGCTCTTCCCATGTATTAGCAACGGCTTCTGCTCTCTCTTGATTAAAATCAGAAATTTTCCACTAGCTCCCCAGAGTAAAGGAAAAAAAAAAAAAGATGTCACCTTTGAAAATAATCAGCAAATTCGGATTTACAGATTTTTCAATACATCTCGCTCTGAGGTATCATTTAAGCATTTAGCTTCTCTTTCGCAGTCCTCCTGCAGCAGTCAGACATCCCCAGGCCCTGGTGTATCGCCAGGCTGGGAGTTACTTGACGGAGCAATTTTGCCATCTTATTTTCCGAAGATGTTTTCAGAGGGAGGTGACAGAGAGGCAGTGCCACCCCGGGGCTCAGCCACCCGCTGATGCCCACAGTCACTGTCGGCATCACTGCGGAAAAGTCCTCGGAGAGGACCAGCCGTTCACCATTTGGGTTTTTATCCTTACACTGTGCTACTGCGTAAGTGCTGGTTTTAATAAGGGAAGTGTGCACTCAGCGATTGTAATTAAAGTCTTCTAAAGGAAAAGATCATTAAATATTTAAAATGGTAACACTGTTAATGTTCTCATTAGGGTTTCTCAGGACCCGGCCTCCCCGCCGAAGAGACTCGGCTGCCCAGCGCAAGCCCCCGTCATGCAGCAGCCCTGGGTTCTTCAGAGGTGTTTAAGTAGTGATGAACCAGAGGTTTACTGAACACCCACGTTGTGCGGGTGGCAAGGAGTAACTTTCATGGTGAATTGGGTATGTAAGTCTAGAGATGTTGCTCATCAGCCAAAGAAGCCCCAGTTGTCATCGTTTGAGGAGCAGTGTGAGATACTGACTCTGACTGTGATTCAAGTAGCTCCCGACTCAGAGTCCGCCGAGGTCGGTGGAAAGTCTCTTCCTGATGCCGGTTCAGCCCCAAGCTCAAAAATGGGCAAATCTATTGTCTGAAACACGTATTGCAGCTCTGTGATTTGATGGCACTCGTGCCATCATCTAGGTATGGAGGACTTCCCGGTCGCCACTTCACAGCAGGTTTGCCTGTCTCCTACACAACACGAAAAATTCTGACTTCTAGCGTTTTGCCATTGGGAAGTTCTCCTCTAGCTTCTGAAATCCATCTAACCTCAGGAAACCTCATCACTATCCCAGGAAGCTGCTGTTTGCTGCTGGAATTGAGGCAGCAGAGCTGGCAACAGCCGTCAGACTGCAGCAGGCTCTGAGCGATGGAAAGCAACCTGTGCCGGGCAAAGGGAGATTGGTTCTAAGAATTAGGAATCAAAAATTCAAAAACTTGAAGGTTTGGCTACAGGCACAAAGTATTTCTTGGATCCCTCATGTTCAGGTGACAGTGAAATAAAATGGGCAAAGGTACCACCTTCAACAGAGGCATCAATGGGTTCAATGAAGGTTGATCCCCCACAATAATTTGGCACTTTTCCTGACAAGAAAAGACCTCAGAAAAAAATGGAAGGTGGTTTCAACTTTCTGAGCTTCTTCAGTGCACCTGAAATGGTGCTTGGAGCAAATGATATAACTAGTAAGAAGCTCTGAAAACCATGCTGGGAGGCAGTTATTGATGGAGCCCTGGGAGTTTCAGACCTGGGATGCTGTTAGACGTCTCACCTAGCATTTCTGCTGATGATCTTTGCTCCAAAGATGAGAGTGAGCTCAGAAAATGTGCTAACGACAAAGCCAGGAGGTGTCATCAGTACAGAGAAGCAGCGGGATATGTGGGGGGAGTGGAATGATGGCAGGGATATGGATGTCAAGGTCATGCATGCACGCAGGGACTAATAAACAAGGATTTCTGCTGTCAGCTAAGAGCTCATCCATTCAAAATGACTGAGGAGAAGGAAGATCAGGGAGTATTGGTTGATCGCTGGATGAATTACGAGCTGCCAATGTCCTAAAGTCATAAAAAGTCAACTCTAATCCTTGGCTGCGTCTGCTGAGATGTTTCCAATAGACACAGAGGAACACGAATGTTCCTATAAAAAGGGCTGGAGAGGCCCCATGTAGCTGACGAGGTACCACGCGTGGTACCTCCAGGCATGGGGGGAGAGCACTTTTCCAAAGGCTGAAGCAGGTTTCCCACGGGGTAGGGGAAGATCATCTGCCTGCAGGGGACACCCGAGGCCTCTCCAGCAGTACGGGGGCACCTCTGGGAAGGCCCTGGGGCATCCCAGCCACATCTCAACCCCCTCCTCTCTGGAGGGGAGCCCTCAGCCCTTGCCCGCTCTTATTTATCTCTTCAAGGTGTTAACGGGAGTGCGAAGAATAAAGGAGACTGCAGAGCTCTTTGTCTCGGCTCATTCCTCTCTTTTACTTATTAGCTCTAGCCCAGCTCAGGGCCTCATAAATCAACCTAAACTCACCCTCCCGGCTACCCATTACCTGCACACACGCGTCTGTGAGCTGGCGCGCCGTCGCCTGTCCAGTCCGCCTCTCCCCTTGAAATCCCACCCCAGACCCGAGGACCCTGGGCAGTACGGGGGAGCAAAGGTGGAAGCCAGATAATCTATCACCTTTCCAAGACCCTGCTGGCAACCCCCCGGCGGGGAGATCCAGGCAGGCTCCCTCTCTGCCCCGGTGGATGGAGATCGATCGGCGTTGTGGGGATGATGCTGGCCGATTAATTAGCGACAGACAGCCTTCAGCTTTGTGTCCCGCTGCTCCTCGCTCCCATCTAAGATGTGAATGCTATTGATTTCCCAGTCCCGCCTTCCTTCTGTCCTGTAATCCTTTCGCTGGTGGGGATCTCAGCAGAAAAATTTGTAGCAGACGTGTGTATGCACATACATATGCATAAATATAAAGCAGCTGGAGGTTTAAGAAACCACTGTTGCCCAAAGCAAGTAAAGTTTAGGTTATTTGTCATCAAGGTAATATTAACAAGAAGAAAATATTTAGTTGTTAAAATGGAAGAAACAGCGCCTGCCTCCCAAGCAGGATTCCCAGCCCTCTGTGTCTGCCTGGCATCACCCTGCTCCCAGCTTCCCACCTCCACCTTGGTGTCACCGTCACCAACAACTTTGTCCCACGGGGACTTCACGAAACAAAATACTGCAGAATTTCCATGGAGAAATGCGAAGGTTCAGATCTTTTGTCACAGTTTGTGATGAAGATTTTCCCTTCCCCAAGATAACTCCTTATCCTGGGCTGCCCCCAAAGCCGCGTGGCCAGCAGGGCAAGGGAGGGGATTCTGCCCCTCTGCTCCACTCTGGTGAGTCCCCCCCTGCAGTGCTGCGTCCAGCTGTAGAGCCCTCGGCACAAGAGAGACATGGACCTGTTGGAAAGAGTTGCGGTGACTCCCCGTGAGGACCATTAAAAAGGAGAGAGGTGGTGGCCATACAACATGAGTGAGAACTAGGCACGTACCCAGGGATGGGCAATGCAGCAGACGCCCAGCAGCACTGTTGGGGTGTTCAGGTGACAGCCTACATGTGAAAGGTGTGTTTGTACCCCCCAGTTCCCTCCTGATTCCTTCCCAGCTCCATCCTCTGTGAAGCTGTAACCAGGAGGTTTCAGTGACCTCCCTCGGGGACGCTACCTTTCAGATGCTAATAGCAATTGGCAAAACCCTGCCGCCTCCACCTCCGTCACCGGCCGGGCAGGTTAATGGGAAGTGGCGCAGAGCACGGTGGGAAGATCTGCTCTTGGGAGTTTGGGTTGTTCGTCCCATCTGATGGGCTCCAGAGGAGGCCCCAGCAATGCTCCGAGGGCTGGAACAGCTCTGCTGGGAGGACAGGCTGGGAGAGCTGGCGGGGCTCAGCCTGGAGAAGAGAAGGCTCCGGGGAGACCTTATTGCAGCTGACCAGGACTTAAAGGGGTCCTATAGGAAAGATGGAGACAGACTTTTTAGCAGGACCTGTTGCAATAGGACAAGGGATAATGGTTTTAAACTAAAGGAGCGTAGATTTCGACTAGCTCTAAGGAAGAAATTTTTCACGATGAGGGTGGTGAAACCCTGGCCCAGGTTGCCCAGAGAGGTGGCAGATGCCCCATCCCTGGAACCATCCCAGGTCAGGTTGGATGGGGCTCAGAGCAACCTGCTCTAGTTGAAGATGTCCCTGCTCATGCCAGGGCCTTTAAAGGTCCCTTCCAACCCAAACCATTCTGTGATTCTATGATTCTAACTCCAAAACATTGCACTTGACTCTTCCCTCCAGCTCCCAGCGCTGGGCAAGTCCTGGTCGTTTCCCCAACTCTCACCTCCATCCTGCCAGGGAACTGGGGGGACTAGCTGCTCTCATGCTCTCCATCTCTTTTCCTCTCTTTACTCATGGCCCTCATGACATCTGCCCATCTTCTCTTCCCCCATATTTTTGTTTCTCAAGGAACAACTCAGCAACACAAGGTAGCAGATGTATGCCATGAGCCAAAGGAGGTGTCTGGGATGGAGGTTGGAGGGGGATGTGGGAGCAGGTCCCAACACCACGGGCTACCTCCAGCCCTTGCGCCACACCCCCGTTACTGTGCTTTTCTGATCGGTTTAACAGAACCGCAGCAGTGTTGTGATCTTTTTGGGGTTGATGCACCACATACGATTCAAACAGCATCGCCCACCACCCCATCTTCCTTCTGTCAATATTTCCAGGCTTGATCCTGATTTCTAATCTGCATTTCCAGCAGTCAAAGCAAACACAACACCTGCAAGCTGGCAGGGCGCAGAGAGGAATGGCCAGGAGCAGGCAACTGATGCTCATGATAACAGTCCTCCTTGTTATTAGGAGTCACCAAGGGGATGCAACAGCGCTTACACGAAGTCCCAACGACTTGAATTTATCTCAGCCCAGCAGTGACTTTCGCATCCCCCAGAGCAGAGGCTGGTTGCAACAGAAACGGAGATACACCATTCCCACAGTGGGAGCTGCGGCCGTTTGTAAAGCTGAGGCTCATGGCAAGAGGCGCCTGAGAAAAGCAAGAGCCAGCTTAGAACAAGATGACTCGTTCCTTTAACTTGTAATCGCTGATCACAGCAACATTAGACAAACACATGTTGACGCCGGGTCAAGTAATTATTGCAGGTTCGTAGCCGCATGCTGCACAGTTCTCAGGGCAGTAACAAGTCTGATGATTGTAAATAATACACAGCCAAAGCATGGGGACGCTTGCCTCTTGCTAAGATGAAAGTGAAGGCATAAGCTGCCGCGCCAAGAAGAAACAGCTAAATGTTTATGACCGAGGGTTGCTTCCAAAATGCACTTGGCTGCATTCCTCTTTGTAGGGCTTTTTCCTCTTTCTGACTATTTACATGATCAGCATATCGCTACAGCAGAAATGGCATCATAACACCTGGCAGAGTGAAAAATGGCCACGGGGAACAAGAGGCATAGCAAACATGATATGATGGTTTTACTTTGGCAAAAGGACGGCTAGAGGAATGAGAGCAGGAAAAAAATTACCCACTCTGAGCAGGCACCAAAAGGGAGCAAAGGAGGAATGCTCAGCAGAGTCCAGGGGAAGGCACGGTGTCGGTGGTCGATACGGAGCCGGCAGGAGCCTGGAGAAGCAGAAAGGAAAGTACAAAGCACCCCTGCAACAGAGCAGAAGAGAGAAACACTCAAAAAGTCCTTTTCTCCTTATCACTTGTCCCTCCTTATCAGGCTGAGAAATGGTTGTGCCTTCCTTGTGCATCTCAGCTCTTGGGCTTCTTTGCCTCCTGAATACCAATGCGGGAGCTTGAAATTGTACCTGCTCACTGGATCCCAGGAACTGCAGGAACCCACAGGGGATGGAAAGAGCCCCTCAGTGCCCAGCCCGAGGCTGTGCCTCTGAAGGGTTGGACCTTTCAAGGCTAAATCTGATAAATCCCACTCGAACCTCTTCAGTACCTACACCAGCTGTTGGCTAATGGGCAGGTGTGTTGGCAGCGATGCTCTGCTCCAGCGGGATCCCGCTCTGCTCCCCCGCTATCTGTCCCCACGCTCATCCACGCAATGCCACAGCTCAGGCTCAGCGGTCCCGGGCTGCGAAGTCACCGTGTCCTTGCAGAGGGATGAACTCAACAGTCAGTGTCCCTGCCACCATGGCCACTCACACCATATCCCTTCAATCTGCCCAAGACTCAGACGAACACCATGGTTCAGCAACAGCGGCCGACAAATGTGTAATAACCTTGATTTCTGGGGTAGTGGGATCCATACCAGTTCCCAGCACGTACAAGCAGCCAGAGGAGAGAGCACCGGTGACTGTCCCACTTTGTACGAACGTTTCCAGTGCCAGGCAGATCGCTGCCTCTCATGGATGCTGCAAGATCATCCCCATCAGTGGGGACTGTCACACACTGTGTCAGGGCTCTGAGGGCACTTAACTGCCCCGATGAGCCTCACTGGGGGCTCCCCCATCCCTCTGCCCAGGGTCTCAGAGCTCCAGCTAAGCTCAGGTCTTGGCCCTTGGCCCTTCTTCAGCCCCTCACTGGCCCCACGGTGGCTTCACAGAGACCCTGCAGCCCCTCTGAGCTCCAGTTTCAAGCCCCAGGCTGGACCCTCTGCCCCCAAGCTCCCATACCGTGCCTTTCACGTCACGGCTCCTCTCCCAAGAGAGCTCCAAAGACTCCATCATGGGACACACAGAACAACTGCACTAATGGGCAGCCCCAAACAGCTGCACAGAGAGAGGGAAACGAGAGATAATTGAGAGACATTCCAGGTAATCTTATTTTTCCATTGGCTGAAAGGGAAGTGCTATGCTGCGCTGCACGTTGCCAGGATATTTTAAAGACCTTAAACGACCTTCAGAGCACTCATGGTTTACAAGCCAGTCACAGGAACCCTGCCAGGCCCCCTCCCCGCTCCCCAGTGCCGGAGTGGCACCCCACGGGGCACCCCAGGCCCACGCAGGCCTGCCCATGCCCCCTCCGTGCTCCTGCAAACCTGTGGATCGACGTAGTCATCTTACTGCTATGGTTAATAGAAAGATAAAGGATTACTGAGCATGTTGCATTTGTTAGATGCGTTTGGCTATTCTAATAATAATTACTACAGCCTCATGACCCAGGCCCTCAGCGGATTTCCTGCCTCCAGCACTCCCAGCTCTGAAAGTCACCTTGTGCTGTCAGAGGGGAAACTGCAGGAGCCCCAGGAGCCCCCCGTATTGCACATGTGCCCTGTCCTCTGCAAAGCCTCTCTCCAAACATGCTCTTGTTCTGCCTGGATGCGGGGCT
>NW_010557215.1:0-207 GCF_000687285.1 Phaethon lepturus | reverse complement strand
GGCCTGCCCCCATGCAGCCCCGGCCCCAGGGCTCAGCCCCCTGCAGCGGCAGCCTCATCTGGAGAGTGCCCTTAAACACTGAACAGGAGAGAGAGAGGCTGCAAACCATCCGGCGGCCATCGAACTCATGGGGCTTTTCTGCAAGGAGCCCAGGTCACCTTCCCTCCAGGCTGAGCAAGACCCCGCAAAGGCCTGGGACCCGACTCT
>NW_010557214.1:638-891 GCF_000687285.1 Phaethon lepturus | reverse complement strand
TTCTTACTCCAGCTACAGGAAGCATTGCGCTCGCAGGCTCTCGTACTGCTGGGGGACCTCAACCACCCAACATCTGCTGGAAAAGTAGCATGGTGAGCTGCAGGCAATCCAGAAGACTCCTGGAATGCATTGAGGATAACTTGTTAAGCCAGGTAATAGACAGCCCTACTAGAGGGGCTACACAGGCAGTGGAACCAGGGACAGGAATCCTGGGAAGAGTACAGGGATGCTGCCTGGTTGTGTAGGGACGGGG
>NW_010557214.1:0-420 GCF_000687285.1 Phaethon lepturus | reverse complement strand
TGAAGCTGAACTTGGCAAGGGATGCAAAGAATAATAAGAAGGGCTTCTACAGGTATGTCAGCCAGAAAAGGAAGGTCAAAGAAAGCATACCCCTCCTTGATGAGCAAGACTGGCAGGCTGGTAACAAGGGATGAAGAGAAGGCTGAGGTATTCAGTGACTTTGCCTCAGTCTTCAATGGAAATCTCTCTTCCCATACCTTTCGAGTGGATGGACTGCAAGACGGGGACTGGGGGAGCAAAGTCCCTCCCACTGTAAGGGAAGATCGGGTTCGGGACCACCTGAGGAACCTTAACATACACAAGTCTATGGGACCTGACGAGATCCATCCCAGAGTCCTGAGGGAAGTGGCTGATGTAGTTGCCAAGCCACTAACCATGAGATTTGAAAAGTCCTGACAGTCACCTGGAGACTGGAACAAG
>NW_010557213.1:4300-12385 GCF_000687285.1 Phaethon lepturus | reverse complement strand
GTGCTTCCTCCCTCTTTCGCGTTCAAAACCTTCCTGCTTTTTAAGGAAGGCAGAGAGCAAATTGCGAGACCGTGCCTTCAGTTACAGGTGTATTATAATGGGCTTTTAAATCAGTTTGTGCCACTCTAACACAACCATAATTAAGAGAAAAGCGTCCTTCCATCGTATCAACACAGCTCAGGAGCTGCGGTGAAGAAGTCCACGTGGTGCGAGGAAGGGCAAACACAGCCTGAGAGCCTGCTTCCAGCTACATCGCTCAGTCACGCAGGCCCGTATACAAAACCTCACAATTAGAGGAGCCGATCCTGCCCCCGGGGCTGCCTCTGCCCCGGGTTTGTGTGATTATCCCCTCCCCGCGCCGGGTTCGGCTCGGCTTTGCCGAGGGACCAGCCCCCTCTGCGCAAAGCTGGCGGCAGCCAAAGACGTGAAGAAAGCAGCCTGGAAATGAAGAGGACATACGTAACAACCTTAATAAGCAATTAATAAATAACTAATGGCAATTGCTCATTTTAAAGCGAGGCGTAATGAGATGTGTCATACGGCACCAGGATGTGTCTAAATGATTTCCCAAGTAGATAACGGCTCCTGTTGCAGCAAAGCTCTCCCGAGCTTGGAGGACACAAAATTTTTTACGCCCGTCTCTGCAGCAGGTTATACGGCACGGCGGCATCATAAGTCAGAGGAGGAGGGGGGAAACAAGACGTTTCCAATCATTCATTAGTAAAGTATTTGTGAACACAGGTATAATTCACTGCATAAGCAGCAGGGTTTCTGCAGACAAACTTTATAGCTAAGTGCCAAAAGGGAGCCCAATCTGATTCCACTTACGACAGCATAAATCAGCGACACTCCTACCGCAGCCAACAAGGGATACGCCAGAATGAACGTGGAAGGAGAGTCGGGTCTCCAGCACAAGGACTTTTTTCTGACTTTCGGACGGGTCCAGGTCACCAAGCTGGATGCAGACTGCCGCTGCCCTGAGGAGCTGGGGTGCTGCCTGGATAGATGTGGTCCCCTGCTTTCAGGGCTCTGAAGGGATCCACACCTTTTTTCCCACCACAAAAAGAAAAAAAACACCTGACCCCAAGCCCCTCATCTTTGGGGAATCAAGCAACAGTTTGCTTAGCATAACGATTAATAAGGAGCTTTATAGAGCAGGCAGAATCCATCATTCAGCTTTGGGAGACCCGAGTTCTGTTTTCACGTTACGATGCCCAAAGGACGTCGTGGCACTGCTCTGGGCTTCACTGCCTTCTCCAAAAGGAGTCTAATAAACCTGATCTCCTGCATAAACTATTTCATACTCCTCTTTAAAAAAAAAAAAAAAAACAAAAAACACACAAACAAAAAACCCACAACACCCAAAAACCCAAAGAACCCCATAAAGATCGAGAAATAAAGTTTTTGCATTGCTAACCATGAAGACATGCAGACAAACAAGGACTGTTCGACAAGTTCAGCTCCCTGTCTAGACAGATCTCATTTTCAGCTCCACGTGTGCCGCACGGAGCAAGGATCTCGTTTCCAGTTTTTGCACCCCGAGCCCCCTGGGATTCCCCTCCGCAAGTCAAGCAACGCCTCATAAAAAGCAGAAAATTGAAGGCTCTCGAAACCTTAAGGCTCCTGCATCATCTCTCCAGCATTATCGACACCTCTCCTCAAGGCACGACAGCCTCTCTCACAACTACCTGACCAACGTGATCACAACGGTGACCATCAAACTGACAGCGACGCCGTCTCACCCTGCTCGGGGACGCGGGGTCCCCGGCTCTGCCCCTCTTGTCCCACCGGGCGCCGGTGGAAGCTCCATCAGACCCCCTGGGAACAGTCCCCACGTGGGGACGAGCTGCAGCGTGCCGGAGGCGCCCGAGAAAGTTTGAACACGACTTCTTGTTAATACAAAGCTTGTCAAACCCATCGCCTAGAAATGCTGAAAGTCTTTATTAGATTCCTTTATCTCCTCCCGAGATCGGAGGGACATGACGAGATGATTCTCAGCGGAGATGTCATCATCCAGAAACTAATTAAAGGCTGCGCGGGAAGTCGGGCCACGCGCACTCTGGAGAACAAAACGCATTAGCAACCCGAGTCGAGAAAAATATTACAAGTGAACTTCAGATCAGAAAGGGTGAGCTAGGGATTTGACAACAGCTCTCCTCTCCCCGTCTTTCCTCCTGCTCATCCCCACGCTCCCTCATCCTCGATAGCTGTCCCCCAGCAGAAGCAAGCTGCCCGGGATCTCGAGGCTTTCTGGGACCAGCCCCTGCACTGCCATCTCCTGAGGGATGCAGGCTGGCATTGGATCCTCTCTTCCACCAGGTCACACCCCCGGAGAAAACCATAATTTGTGGAATTTGCTTTTTTTTTTTCTTTTTCACGTTAGAAAAGCCTCCTTGCTGCCGGTCAGTGAGCTGCAGAGAAGGGTGGCTTGATGCCTGCACCGCTCCCTGCTCTGCCAGGGCAGTCCTGGGCAAAACACTCGGCCTCTTTGGCTCTCACCTCTCTTTATCAATGCAACGACAAGTATTTCTCTTTCTCACAGGCTTATTAAAAAGGCAGCGGCATAGGAGATGAGAAGATACCCAGAGCCTACGGTCACAGGAACTGTAGGTGGGGATATTTCTGCATAGGGACAGTCCGACGTCCCAGGGCTCACGTGAGCCGAGAGGCACAGATCTGGTTTAGGGCGTGCATCCCGAGCGGATGCGCCTGCAAACAGCATTTCCCAGTCAACCTGGAATCTCCTGTACCACCGAGCAGCAAGTTTACATGATACTCCTCACCCGGTCCATCAGCGCACATTGTCCTGCCAAAAGCAGCAGGAAACCTCAGCTCCTTTCCCCAAAACCAGCCAGAGGGCAAGGGGCCATGCCCTGCATCCGTGACCCAGGTCCTGCTCCCAGCCCGGCTCCTGGAGGGTGGGGGGGGTGGGGGGCTCCCGCTCCGTGTCCACGAGGAGGGCGCGTCACGCGGAGGGTCAAACATGCCGAACCGGCCCTGCGCCACTTGGCTCGTCAAAAGGGACCTGCAGGAACAAAGGAGCTCAGCGATCCTTTCCAAAGATAAATCAGATCCTCTAATGCAGCCCGCGTCTCCGATGAATACAGGGCAGGTGTCTCTGAAGTGAAGTATTAGTTAAAATGATGCTTTTTAAATTACATTTCGGCTATTTCAGGCAGACAGGTTGTGTGTGGGTTGGGTTGGGTTTTTTATGATCTATCTAGAGGCTTAAAAAGACACGGAGAGAAATAAATCTCCCTTCCATTAAAAACACACTACGCTCTTGCATATTCGTTCTTATCTCCGCGCTCTGGCACTCGCGCTCCTTCTCCCCCGACTCGAGCACAAAGTAAGTGTTTATGATTACACTTTCCACACTGACACTAATCTAATTCGAGGAGCCCTGCAGCCCGTGCCCAGGGAACGCGCGGCGGCTCGCCCGCCCTTACAGGAGGATGAGCGGCGCTTCCCGAAACGCTGCCATGGATGCCGGCCGCCCGACGGTTTTACTGCAAAAACCATCGAGATCCGTGGCGTTGACGCGGCACCGAGCGAAAGCGCTAAGCTTTGATTGAGTTGCAAGTGAAGTCTATTTGTATCTTCCGGGTCTATCTGTGTCCCTTTTGCCTCTATTTATCCAACTATTTACACCCATCCTCCCCTCCCAAGCTCCCCTAGAACATCTTTGACACCCTCAGACCCCACTGCAACTAGGTGCTGGTCCAACGAGACACAAAAATACAGCCTTTGCCCCGTGGGGCTCTCGATGAAAAAGCAGACAGCAGATGGATACAGCTGCATCCTCAGCCCTCCCAGACATCACTGCTTAGCAAACTACCTTCAGGCACCGCGCCGGCGCCCAAGGGGATGCCCAAGCTTAGGGAAGGGATGAGATGGGAAGCAAGAGGTGGATGTGCAGAGAGTTGCCCTCGTTGGTGCAGGGAGCAGGGTTGGATCCAAACGATCCCTAACAACACAGGTGCCGTTGCCGTCACCGCCCGTCCCCAGGCAGCCCCTTTCCTCCCGTCCTTCCCGCGCCCTCCGCACACCGAGCCCCGGCCCTCGCACGTGTTTCCTCACGCTCCAGCCAGAGCCTTTACTTCTGCTTGGGCTTCTTCTCACGATTGCCTTTGGCTCCGGTGAAAAATTAATGGATCAGGCAGGGAGCACAGCCTGTTATTCTCTGATTAGGCGGTTTGGAGGTTGCTACTTATGACCAGACCCTTTGTTTGTCTGCTTATAACGCGGGAGGTTGGCGAGGCCCAGCAGTTCAAAACGAACCGCAAGTGAGGTGACTTATGCCTCCAGATGCTGCTGCTCCTCCTGTCCACATGGGAACGTGTCTCTTCGCATGAGACTTGCAAACCCATCCATCGCTCCGGCAGAGGCAGGTCTACCTTCCCAAAGCTGACCTGGCCCACTCCTCCCCTTCCCTTAGTCATTTCTTTGCTCTTGCAGGCTCTCCTCCCTGTGCTCCAAGAGCCCCCCAAACCTTCCGTGAAATACTCTGGTCCTGCACCCTACTCAAGGGCCCTTGTTATCATCCACCTTGACCCAATACGCCAACTGCCCCAAACCCAGGGGATCAACCCAAGGCTTGGCCAAGACTGCCAGAAACAAGCAGGACAGCGCCTTAAAATGTCCTCAAAGAGCAGTCTTAGCACTGCAAGGTTTAGCTCTCAAAGTTCAGCAAGGGTAGAGGTAGGGTTGGTCTCTGCTGCCTTGATTCACCTCCCCAGCTCATGCTTCCCAAGGACAACGCTTTCCTGCAGCTGCCCGGCTTCTCTCAGTACCTGTGCTTTCGCGGGGTCTGCCAGCGGCGCGGGCATTCACAACCCTGTCGTCAAAACACCCCGATGAGATAAGGGAGCGTTTATTATCCCCACTTTAAAGATGGAGAAATGAGGCCCAAAGAGCAAATGGCCCAAAAGCGCCCGTTCGGATCGACGCTCCGTCAGCACCCGCGCCTGCGAAGCCATGGAAAAGGCATCGGGATGGCTGCCAGGCCAGGCATTTCCAACGGGCCGCACGAGACGAGAGCACTGCGGTTAAAAATTAGTCATCAGGCTGTCGAGAGCACAGCAGGATATCTGCGTACACAGAGGGGCAATTAAAATTTCATTACCAAATTTCAACCCAAATAGGCTACGTTTGACAGAGTTAAAAGGAAAGGAAAAGGAGGAAGTGATGCTACCGCAAGGCAGGGATATCGGCGTGCCCGGAGTACGCGGGGGCTCTTCTCCTTTTCCATTAGGACTGCTCCTACATTTTCCGTTTCTCCTAAATGAAGCCCTCGAGCCTTCTTCTCGGCCACCCTCGCGTCTCCGAGGACGCCAGAAAAGCCGCAGGGAGTTACCTCCCCCCAGAGCATCCCTTAATTTCCCTATTTGTCTTTCTAATGCCCAGCCTCATCAACGGCACCATCTATTCCCCACGCGCTCCTGCTTTTCACGGAAGGACTATTTTTACCCCTTCCTTCCTATGCCTCCTTCTCCTCCCATTTAATAATTTTGGAGGCGCGTCTCCGAGGACGCCAGAAAAGCCGCAGGGAGTTACCTCCCCCCAGAGCATCCCTTAATTTCCCTATTTGTCTTTCTAATGCCCAGCCTCATCAACGGCACCATCTATTCCCCACGCGCTCCTGCTTTTCACGGAAGGACTATTTTTACCCCTTCCTTCCTATGCCTCCTTCTCCTCCCATTTAATAATTTTGGAGGCTCTTTATCCACAGTTTCCTTTCTTTCCTCTTTTTTCCCTTTCATTTTTAAAACCTGTGGTTCTCCGATTCAAAATCATTACTGTTTTTAACTTGGCTCGAGCCTCTTTAATTAAGTTACTTTCCATTATTTTTTATCTAGTCCATTTGTCTACATCCCCCTCACCCTCCCTCATTCTTCCTTTCCTCCCCAAGGCAGGCTGGGTATGAAATCTTACATTTCCATTTGGCTAACAATCACTTTGAATTTTTAAATGCTATTAAATTGGATCACACCGGTCGCTGGACTGGAGCTGTCGAGCTGTGATATTTACTCGCGCCAGTCAAAGGGAAATGAAATTGTGGTGGTGCGGGGTTGGG
The DNA here is from genome assembly GCF_000687285.1 of Phaethon lepturus. Classification (NCBI taxonomy): domain Eukaryota; kingdom Metazoa; phylum Chordata; class Aves; order Phaethontiformes; family Phaethontidae; genus Phaethon; species Phaethon lepturus. The sequence goes on along the minus strand of NW_010557213.1, from coordinate 6,309 downwards.
GAGGCGATGGGGGAGCGCAGATTTATTTTGCCAGCGGTACTTGCCAACAGGCACAATCCCTTTGGATTTTCGAGCAAGTTCAAAGGAAACTCTTACGCTCAACCATGAATGTATTGTAATGTCTTTAATAAATCAATTACTTGTTGGCAGGGAAGTGTCACTGCATCTCCAATCCTTGTAATCACCTCGGCCTTGCTGTGTTTTAAGCGCCGAAAAACCACGGAGGTGGACAGGGAGCCAGAAGAAGCATCGGCGTAGGGCAAACCAGGGAAAGCGTTTCTGCTTCGTCTTGCCAGAAAAGGACAAAAGATGCCGAAAGCAACTTGCATCATGCAAAAACACAGCCGCCCAGTGAAGCCCAGCAGCAAAATAAGGAAATCATGGTGCCGGCGGGACTCGGCCAGCACCGCGTGGGGCTCGCCCTTCCCGGGATAGCTCCCGGGATGCAGAACTTTGGGAAGGACGACCCTGACAGCTTCACCAAGAACCCCGGGTATTAAGCCGGTGGCGATCGGCGCAGCCCCCCGCTCCCGCCCGCCCGGGGCCGGGCATGGGCATCGCTCTCGCCGGCGATCCGCAAAGCAGCGTTTTCCCACCACCCCCAGGAGCGAGGCAACCTTTTGCTGCACGTTAATTAGGGGCTCGGGTTTTGCACTCCTGCCTTCGGGGGGGTGCCGGTGTTTCAATTTTGCTAAAAGAGGCCTTTTCCCCTCGAAAATTTGCTACGAAGAAAGAAAGTGGGATTTGATTACAAAGCAGTCCTGGCCAAATCCAGCCCCTCCTCCTCTCTCTTCGCTGACAATATCCTCCCCTCCACAACAACAATCATCTGGGCACAAACAGACAACAAAGCTTTTCAGAAAGTAATGAACTCCGGTCGGAGCCAAGGCAGGAAGGGTTTAATGTTCAGCCTGGAAAGCTTGGTGAGGCCATCAATTACGTAGCCCTGCTGCTGAAGGAGCGAAAAAAAAACCCAAAAAATATTTCAGACAGACTCGGCCAAAAAGCAAAGATAGGGAAGGAAAACACTGCGAGAGAGATTTAATTCCGCGAGCGGAGAGAAGTGTTTGTGAAAGAGGAGGAGGATCAAAGGCTGAAGCTCTCGGGCTGGCTGCGAGGAGGAGGGATTACAAGGAGGGCAAACCATGGAGAAGACATCTCTGTTGACCCCCATCTCGAGGCTGGTGCAGGCAAGGATGGACCCGGTACAAACTGGGGAGCCCGTCTGCTGCGAGGGCTCGGTGATGGGGAGGCTTTGGCAGCGAGGGAATTAGACTGAGACCTGTTCATCTCATCTCACGTAGGACAGCAAGCCAGGACGGGCTCTGCCATCTCCACTGCCTCGTCCCAGCCTTAGACTAGATGCTGCCGAGAGAAAGGAGAGGAACCCAGAGCTGGTATCTTCTGGGCATCTCTACTGCTGGTGTGACGGGACCAGCAAGCCAGACGTGAAAAACGGGTCGGACCCAGAGCTACGAGACCTCCCTGTCTTCTCGCCTGCAGCTGGTGGGGCTGTGCTGGAGGGCTCTGCCAGGGATCCGGCCCTGCGCTCATGAACAAAGCCACCTCGTTTCTGAGGGATGGGGCAGAGGGGACTCACTGCTATCCCAGCTGCTCAAGCGAACCACCAGCCAGACCCAGAAAACCCAAACCAGAAATATTTCAAGACCACATTTCCACGTCTTCTCCAAAGGACCTTGCCCTTTTGTTCTCCGCTTCTCACTTTTCCTCCCTTTCCTCCTCTCCTAAATCTCTCTCTCCTCCACTGCAGCACCAGAACAGACAGGAAAAGAAGGGTAAAATGAGATCACAACTCTCCCAATGTTTCCGTGCAACTCCCCTTTTCCAAGGTTCAACCTCTCCTTCAAGACCAACGCAAAACCAGCGCAGAAAACGTCCCCTTTTCCCCCCTGCTCCTCCCGTTCATTCTCCCACCGGCTCAGCGCCCCGCTCCAGCCCCTTCCTAAGCTCGTAGATATTTGCTGGAGGTTTTCTAGCACTCGGCGCCC
>NW_010557213.1:3900-4217 GCF_000687285.1 Phaethon lepturus | reverse complement strand
CTCTGCCTCTTCCCCTGCCGCTGGGAGCTTGGTTTTAAATCCCTGCTCAGCACGCCGGCTGCCAGGCGCGGGTTTCGTGCCGCCCTTCGTGCCCCGTTTGGATGGGTATCCAAAAGCTGTTTGCAAGCCTCCCTCTGCTTTTTTTCCCCTCTCTCTTTTTTTTTTTTTTTTTTTAAATCCGCCTGACCCGGCCGGCGCTGCCACGCTGCTCTCCCCTCCTCCCTTTTGGCCGCGGAGTTATCTTGGCTCTGGAAGCATGTTCAGACACCTGGTTGCTGGCAGCGCGGGGCTTTGGCAGCGGCGTGGCGCCGTGCGTC
>NW_010557213.1:1939-3809 GCF_000687285.1 Phaethon lepturus | reverse complement strand
CCTGCCTGGCCGGTGGCTTTCTAGAAGCTGGTGCTGGCGGCAATCCCACCACCCGCATCTCTCTGGCTTTGCCTGGAGTTTTGGCCGAGGCCAACTGCTGGTTTCGCTGGGGATTTACACGGTAGAAAAGCACGGCTTTGTGCAGCATCGCCCAGGAGCAGCGCTTTAAGAGGTACATTTAGGACAAGACATCGCCATCTGCGGCTTCCTTCCCCGGCAGAGAGCACTGCTCCTGAGCGTGGCAGTTTTGGCAGAGCGAGGCAGCGAAAACCCCAGGGAGCAGAGAGAGCACGCGGAGGGATGCCTCACTGCCACTCTGCCCACGCAGTGGCTCCAGCCTTAATTCCCCTTTCAGACTGCAATCTCGCCACGCTATCAAAAAAAGAGAGGGCTATATCCTCCCCCCAGCCCATAACATACAAACTTCCCTGAAAAGCTTGGCTGACGCCTCCCCAAAGTCCTTTCACCCGTGGTCTGAGCAGGATGGCAGGCCAGGACCCCCGTGGATGCCACCTTCGACGGCGAAGGCTGCACCAAGCGGACCAAACTCATCCGGGCAGAGCTCCCTGCTCTCCAACTCCCCGAGCCTCTGCAACGGGCTGTCGCTTCTGGACTCGCCTCCGGGGGGACCGGCCGGAAAAATCAGCTCTGAAGGCCAAAAAAGAAGAGCCAGATTAAAGTATCAACTCTGAATTTATGGTCGGGACTTAAGGTTTAATAATGCAACAGAAAATCAATATTTAATAAAGCAAATGATGGAGAAAAAGACTGAATGGGAGATGAGCCGCTGCTCGTGTTTTCAAACATGTAACCCCCGGAGGAGCCGGCTTGGCAGGACGCACGCGGTACCAGATTGCCACGAAGAGCTGGCACGCAGGACGCCCCAGGTCCCACCGATTCCAGCTCGGGCGTCAAGGGGGCTCACGGGTCTTTTATTAAAGGACAAACAAGGAATTACTGTGGTGGTCAGAGTCCAAATACCCATGGAGAGAGATCAAATGCTGATGCACGAGGGGAGCTGAGCAGCTGCCTCGCTGAACAGGCGCAGATTTGTGCTAGGGCCGGAGGCTGGGCTTGCGGAACGCGGGCGGGCAGGCAGCAGCGCACCCAAATTCAGGTTTCAAATGCACCGAGAAGAGCTGTCAAGGGCTGGAGATCTCCTGACAAGCCTGGAGGGAGCACAGGGGCTCGAAGCAGAGGATAAGTCCTTGCTTGCCAAGCAGGAGAGGAGGTGGCGTGGGTAGTTCAGGGGTGGAAGAGAGCAACCAGGGCATGAAACCCAGCTGGCAGGCGCGGTGGCACGGCAAGCGTGCATCCTGCGGCGTGCTGGGCCCGGGCAGGAGAAGGGATGTGGCAGGGATGCTGGGCAGGGATGCCGGGCAGGGATGCAGCAGGGATGCAGCAGGGATGCAGCAGGGATGCAGCAGGGATGCAGCAGGGATGCAGCAGGGATGCAGCAGGGATGCAGCAGGGATGCAGCAGGGATGCAGCAGGGATGCAGCAGGGATGCAGCAGGGATGCAGCAGGGATGCAGCAGGGATGCAGCAGGGATGCAGGCAGGCATGCAGCAGGGATGCAGCAGGGATGCAGCAGGGATGCGGCAGGGATGCAGCAGGGATGCCGGGCAGGGATGCAGCAGGGATGCAGCAGGGATGCTGGGCAGGGATACTGGGCAGGGATGCGGCAGGGATGCTGGGGACAGATCGGCAGCTCTGACTCCCTCCCCTGGAGGCTGGAGAAAACTGCAGCGAGCCCGTGAGTGGCACAGAGCTGTCACCTGCACCCTGTGCAGACCAGCAGCTTACCCCAGCAGCTACCAACGCGCACGAGTTGCCCCTCACAGCGTTTGTCACATCTGGGGGGGCGGGAG
>NW_010557213.1:1436-1818 GCF_000687285.1 Phaethon lepturus | reverse complement strand
GCTTAGCCGGCCCCCGGCCTCCCCGCCCCCGCGTCAAAACACGATGCCCAGGGCAGAGCTGCGGAGCGTCCCCCGCGACGACCAGCGTTGCAATAATAATAAATGCCTTCTGCAGCGGCAATCCTCCCTGTCTCCTACCCCACCGCCTGCGCTGAGCCTTTCCAGCCCCGATACAAGCTGCGCTGCCAGCTGGGACGGGGGGAGTTTTCCCCATGCCCACCCAGGCGACGGCGGGTGCTGCCCGGGGCGTGCGGCTCGGGGTGCACGAAAACCCCGTCTCGCAAAGTTTGGGGACTCTGGAGGAGTCCTCAAAACAAAGCAGACTCTCACTCAGCAGGTAGGTACCGCAGTCCGTATCTCCCCGGGGCAGCAAAGCGAGCTC
>NW_010557213.1:620-1033 GCF_000687285.1 Phaethon lepturus | reverse complement strand
GGATGAAATCCCCTCCTCTCGCACGCAGCGTGCGCCGGGTTGCCTGCCTGGCCCTGCAGCACGGCAATAATTTGTAGCTTGTGCCGGGATCCTTCATGATGAAAGATGACATATAAATATAAAACGTTATCGCTCCATAACAGCCACATGCTATAAAACGCCGAGCAGAAGGATCTGGAACTAGATGGAGGCAGTGCTTTAAATCCTTCCCTGCAGAGTTACTGCCGCTAAAACAACAGACCCACTCCGGAGAGCTCCGGCAAGGGAGGGAGAAGAAGAAAGGCCCCAATAAAAACACCATAATCGTGGAATTAGGCGAATAAGGTGACTTTATACAGGCGTGACCTTCCTGTACTGACAACCCTGGGGTAGCTGTAGTACCGGCACACCAGCGACGTCTCCTCCCATTCATC
>NW_010557213.1:0-403 GCF_000687285.1 Phaethon lepturus | reverse complement strand
CTACATTGTTGAGGTCTCATTGTTCTACCCTTAATTTTATTGTCGGAAGATTAAATTGCAATAATGTTATTGAGCCGCCATTAGCGTTACCGTGGTAACAATAACATTAAGGTAGCAATATCGCATTACAGTGGTCCAACCGTTCACCACAAATATTTTAATGTAGTAAAACAAAAGAGATTACTGCAGTAACATTAAACTGCAGTGACCTCATTAAACCACCACCGGCTTTATCACGCCAAACGACGGCGCTTTGGAAACCGTACGCGGCGGCGGGGAGACGCCCGACGTGCGCCCCGGAGACGCGGGTGCTGCCGTGCCACCCCTTCGGCCGGCGAAGTCCTTGGGGAAGGAGGGGGACCGTGCAGGGCGTGAGCACGAAACCTGCAGACAGCTCCAGTTC